>NC_136007.1:1331171-1383671 GCF_048128805.1 Centroberyx gerrardi | reverse complement strand
CACCTGAGCACCTGGGCACCTGGGGCACCTGGACACCTGGGCACCTGGACACCTGGGCACCTGGGCACCTGAGCACCTGGACACCTGGACACCTGGGCACCTGGACACCTGGACACCTGGGTACCTGGGCACCTGGGCACTGACCCAGGTGTTCACTGGTCAAACTGCTGCTGTAGGAGTTTCTAACAATGTTCATCGTGGAAAATCCAGATTCACATCGACATGTGGAACCAAACATGGTCTTCTGAAGCTGGGGAACATCTGCTGCAGTAACGCAATCGGCGACCCGCCTCGCTTTGAAAAAAGCGGCAGAAACAAAGCGGAGCGGTAGTTTGTTGCCAGGCAACCAAAGTAGTGCTGAGTTGTTGTTGAGAAGTGACGCATGACGCGCGGATTTTATCCGCTGAAGTTGAACTATCTTCAACTCTTTGCGCGACGAACCACGGCAGAAAAATCTGTGATCTGCCGCTCAGCCGGCGGTGAGCGAGGACGCTGCACCTTCCAGAGGAAGTAGCGGCGTCTAGGTTCATTGAAGTAAAACCGTGCTTCTCTGGTGTGTGTGTGTGTGTGTGTGTGTGTGTCCCACCCCAGTCCCAGTCTATCGGAGTGAACCCTCTGTATGTGATGGTCCCCTGCACCCTCAGCGCCTCCTTCGCCTTCATGCTGCCGGTGGCCACGCCCCCCAACGCCATCGTCTTCTCCTACGGATACCTGAAGGTGTCCGACATGGTGCGTCCCCCAAACACTCACACACACACACACACACAGTAGTAGCAGTAGCAGTAGTAGTAATAGTAGTAGTACCAGTTCCAAAAGAAGAGACCTATTCCTCCGTCTTTGCCTCGCTTCACTGGTTGCCTGTGAGTTTTAGAAGTGATTTTAAGATGTAACTGACTTTATATTTAGAGTGAGAAGTTGGGCTGTGGTCCCATAGACATGAATGGAGGTGGGCGGGATTTAGAGTCTTTTTGGAGACGACCCTAGTGGACGTTAGAGGAACTGCAGCTTTCAGCCACTTCCTTATTGGCTTCACCCGTGGTTTTGGCGCTTGGCCTGAGCTTGGCCTGCGGTCCTCGGGTTCGGCCCTCGGGTTCGGCCCTCGGGTTCGGCCCTCGGGTTCGGCCCTCGGGTTCGGACCTCGGGTTCGGCCCTCCTCTGTTCCTAAGTCCCGCCTCTTTACAGAAGCTGACCAAGGATCTCAGTCTCATCTTTTAAATCTCTCCTTAAAACTTACTTTTATGTAAGTTACTTTTATGTAGTGTGGTTTTTATCCCTTCTCTTTTACTATTTTATATCTTGTTTTTATTATTTTATTTTCCCTTTTATCCGTCTTATTCTTTTTTTACTTCATTTAGGTCTTGTGTTGTTTGTGTTTTATGACCATTTTTTTACTCTGTTGGTGATTTGTAAAGCACTTTATAACCTTGTTTTGAAAAGTGCTATATAAATAAAATCATTAATTAATATTATTAATTAGCAGTAGTTATTTAACTCTTCAGCTCTTCGGTCGTCTCGACTCCAAACCACAGCAGTTTCTTCTCAGTAAACCTGACTCATCAAATGAGGGAAACAAACTGATATTTCCTAACCCACATTCAGTCATATGACCTGTGATGATGTGATGTCATCATAATGTCATCATCATGTCATCATCTCTCAATGACCAACCCCCCCCCCCCCCCACACACACACACACACACACACACACACACACACCCATACACACCCATCCACCCTTTCCTGTCCTGTCAGCATTAATGGAAAAACTCCTTCAGATCTTCTTGTCCACTAACTTCCCTCTCCTCCTCTCTTCCTCTCCTCTCTTCCTCTCCTCACCTCCTCCTCTCCTCTCTTCCTCTCCTCTCTTCCTCTCCTCTCCTCTCTTCCTCTCCTCCTCTCCTCCCCCCCCCCCAGGCTAAAACAGGAGTAGTGATGAACATCATAGGGATTGGCTGCATCAGTCTGGCCATCAACAGCTGGGGTCGGGTCCTGTTTGATCTGGACTCCTTCCCTTCCTGGGCCAACGCCACCGCTGCTGTGTAGAAACCAGATCAGGACTCTGCTGGACGGGTTCAGCTCCCGGCTCACGACAACAAGCTTTCATCTACTGAACCGTGAGCAAAACCTGAAGCTGACCTGGACCTGAAGCTGACCTGAAGCTGACCTGAAGCTGACCTGAAGCTGACCTGAACTGTTTCAGCTGCTGAACTGAAGCGTCCTGCTGCTGGACCAGAATCCTTTACTGGAGGAGGAATGAAATTCTGATCAGACTGTGTTGTGTTGATTATCCCCGAGGAAATTTGGTTTTCAGACAGGCGTAAAAACACATCGACTCACATTAAATCATCAGCGACAACAAACATCAGAGGAATACGATAGAAATTCATGGAACAAATTAACAGGTGAAATAAAAGATGAAGACACTCCTACCATACTGAATTAGAAATTGGAAAATTAAAATGGGAAATAATACCCAGGTCCAATATTAATGCAATGTAAGTGCAGTGCAAAATAAAATCTGAAGGAACTGTCTATGTAAAAACCTGGATTCATATTAGAATATTAGGCTCCTATGGCCTTAAAGCTCCATATCATGTACAGCAGGCCTCCCTCTCCTCTGTGATGATAAAGCAGTTGGATGTGTATCTAAACATGGTGAAAGCATCAAAACTAAATCCACACAATCCATATTAGAAAAGCGAGCCTCTAAACGAGCCGTTTGGACTTCCGTAACTTTGTGGCGTCACAAAGGTTCGCTCATTATCATTTCTGTAAGAAATAATAGACTAACAAAGTGTTTTTTTCAAAGCGGTCGAGCGGTCGTCATCGTTTATTACCGGAGAGTTTTCCCTACCTGTAGCCGCCGGGCCGCGGCGTCTCACGTTTCGCTCTCGAAACGGTTAGCCGATCGGAACGGAGGGTCGTGAATATTAATGAGCCTTAAAGACACGGAGACAGAAACGGCCTGTTCTTGGTAAGGCTCAGAGAGATGCTGGAAAATGAACGTGGAGAAATGGATTGAGAGTGTTTTTGGTTCATGACACCACACACACAGCTCTGAATGGACAGAAAGACACAAAATAAAACTGTGGAGAGTGGAGAATATGGACCTCTGTTCAGACTTGTGTTGTCACCATAGCAACTAACACTTAAAATTGCATAATCACCACTTTATTCTGCACTAGCCAAATTACCACGACAAGCAGTGGAAGAACCGTTCTGTCCGTTCGGGTCCAGCAACAAACACTGCAGCTGCATTTAGTTTACAGGAGGAAAACTGAACTGATCCCAGAGCAGAGAAACCTTCAGTCCCAAAGAATCCACAAGACGAAACCATCAACCAAAAATATATAACAATAGCTCTTATCTTATTTGTGTAAATCTGAGTCAGTAGTAAGTAATTAGAAAACAGATATTTTGTATAGTTCTCTATTTAAAAGGCAGAGTTTTTATTCAGTAACTTGGTTTTTATGAGTTAATGTATTCTGTACAGACGTCATTTGCAGAGTTTTGTAATGTCTTGTTTTATTTGGTTTTAATAAAACTCAACCTGTAAAGAAGTGAAGCTGTTTCTTGGATCAATAATCTGAAATCACTTTATGACTCTGATACAGATACTGATTCTCCCCTCTTGTTGTTCACACACACACACACACACACACATAGGGCTGGGTGATATGGTTGAAATCAATATCACAATAATCATAAGGATTTTTTCCGATATCGATATATATCACCATATGGCTCACGTATGAAAAATCACGTTAAATCATCAAATTAATGTTCATCCCATTGAACTGAATGGTAATGTTCGGTGTGATGTGAAACACAACTGACATTTTCATATAATATTCCTGAAAATGTTTCATTCCTTTTACACTAAAACATTAAAATAAATAACATTTATTGTCATTTTTATTATAGTATAATCATTTGAGACTTGCAGCACTGATTCAAACACAATCTGAAGACTAAATAACTCCTAACAGCTTTTATTAAAGAAGGCACAGGGGAGGAAACACACACACACACACACACACACACACACACACACACACACCCACACACACACACACACACAGGGTGATGCTTTTGAAACAGTTTCTTTGCAGTAACTCCTCACAACGAACAGAGAAGTTTCCCTGTAATCATGGGAGTGTCGACTTCGATGGAAGAGCTGAGTCGCCTTGGTGATGTCAGACCCCCCCCCCACCCACCCACCCCACCCCCGACACACACACACACACACACACACACACACACACACACACACACAGAGACAGTTTTCCACAGAACAGTGTAAAGTCCACAGCTGCTCAGGCTGAACCAATCCAAACCTTTATTTAACCTGAGTGAACAATGTGCTGCTGAGAGTACCTCAAATAACAAGAATTACAAATCAAATGGGTATCTGCATCTAAACAATAAGTAAACATCAATTTTGGAAAAAAATTCATACATAGGATCAACTTCACTATTTATATTTTATTGTCTAAGAAACTCATTTCAAGCATGTAAGCAGAAGCCTTTAGATCAAAATGCTTTAAGAGAATGAAACAGAACATTCAGTCAGGAGTCAGACTGCTGACTCGTGGTGTGTATATATTTACATATTTACATATTTACATCTAAGTGCAGATAAAAAATGAAATACAAGAAGTAGAAATCCCTAAAATCCGTTAAATTGATCAGAAGGAGCAACAGGTTTTCCCTAACCCTAACCTTTAAAAGCAGATCAGTGAGTCTGATCTGACTGTTTTCATGAGAAGCTGCCGGTTGATTCTTCCCTCAGTTCAGACTCACTGCTCAGGTTTCATCTGCAGGACGATTTGACAGAGGAGAGACCAAGTCCACTCTGCTCCAGTCCCAAGTCAGTCTCAAGTCTCAAGTCAAGTCTCAAGTCTAAATGTAGAACAGCAAGTCAAGTCAGAACAAATCAAGAGTCCAGTATCAATTTAATATCTTAAAGAAAACTAAATATCTAGGACTTTTCAATGCAATATGGTTTTAATAGGATAAAAACTTGGTAAGAGCATCATGAGTTTGATTTCTATAATCAGTTTCAACTTCAATAAATTCAATCATTCCATACAAATTCAGAAAACAGAATTTAAATTCAGTCGTCCGCCGGAACAAATCTCATCACTTTCAATCTAAGTCATTTACACAAACACAAGATCTCAAGTCAAGACTTTAGAAACCTTTTCAAGTCATCAAAGTACAAGTCAGAGTCAAGTCCCAAGTCACCAGAACCCAAGTCAAGTCAAGTCTCAAGTCTTCTCTTCATGCATCAAGTCGAGTCTCAAGCTATTAAAACTGTGACTCGAGTCCAAGTCATGTGACTCGAGTCTCCACCTCTGCTATTTGAGCATCAAATTCAGGAACTTTTCGCTGTTTGGTGAAACTGAAGGCCTTGAACTGGTTTTGTGTTGCAGTGAGACGTGACATCGCTCAGAATCAGAAATCATCGATGTTTCTGAAATCCTCCTGATGTCAGATCAAGAAATCCTCCTGAACTCATCTCAAACTGCTGAGATCAGCTCAGACCTGCATCCTGCTGTCAGGACAGAGATCAGACTCTGGACCTTTTCCTTTTCTCTGGACCTTCTTTTCTGCAGGTTTTGGCGCTCGGTCCAGAGAGCCGAGGCAGACTGATGCATTTGGGTTTATTATTTTAACAAAACAACTGCGTTTATTCAAGTTCTTATTGGCTTACTTTTCTCATATCTCCAAACTCTCTAGTGCTTTCCAGCCTGACGGGAGCCGAGCAGTCGAGTCTCACGCTGTTAGATCTGACTCGAGACGCGGGAGTCGCACGCCGCCGGGTCAGGGGCCAAGTGTCCCAGCATGCACTGGGAGGAAGGCACACAGACCCAGCGCAGCAGATCAGGCAGACTGAACACAGACCTGAACACAGACCTGAACGAACCTGCTGCAAGAGCAGAGGCAGAGAAACAACGTTCCTCATTTTCCTGAGACCGTCCAGCTTTTCATCAAACAAGGAAATACACAAAACACAGAGAATATCCAGCATGTTCTGACAGTAAACAAGGTGTATAACTGTATGGAATAACCATATATACAAAATGGCAAGACATTGATATACTTTATGGCTATTTTAGCCATTTTATATTTCTGATAAACCTGGTGATTTCAAATATATACTAATTCATTTGCAGAATAACATAAAAGGAAATGATAAGAAGGTTAATTGTGTCTGAGAAATTGACACACAGCAGATTATATGGTACTCAACAGTCTGCAGGATCGAGTAGTTTGTTGATAAATTCTTCCCTCTACTGGGCAGAATCTGAAACAGCGGGTATCGTAAACTGACGTAAATACTGACTACTGGTTTCCGGCAAATATGGCTACACACGGTTGACGTTGGTGATCAGACAGCAACAAAGAAGAGCAACACAAAGAAGGTTTTTTTTTGTTTTTCTATCAGTCAGTCTCGTCGTCGGGCGGCTGCTGGTTGTCTCTGGATGGCAGGAGTCATGGAAACAGGTCTGTGGCCGCTGCTGCACTCGGTTAGCTAACATTAGCTAGCTAGCTCAGCTGAGACGAGCCCGTACTGAGAGACCGTCACTCCAAACTCCATTCAAAAATCTGTCAGTTTCGCTTGGCCTGGCTGATCTCCAAACTTCCACAGATGGAAGAACACGACTGAAGAGCTTTTCTGAATTATTAGGACGGACCTTTCGATCCGGCAGACATTCAGTCCACCGGGTTGCTGTTATTCCGGTAGAAGTTGGCATGTGGAACAACAGCTTCTGTCTCGCTGGGCGGCGGCGGGCAGTGTGATGCTAATGTGTCGTTTCATTGAACTAAAGTGCTGTTGGTGGACCAGATGTCCAGCTGACTGACTCCGTGTCATACCAGTTATGGATCTCGCTAATAAGAAAGGACGCGCTGAATTACCAGATTTATGAATGGAATTTGGAGTGACGTTCTCTCCGTATAGAAGAACGGCACGTAATGGGGCTACGGTGAAATCAGTGCTAGATAACTAGCTTAACATTAGCTAGCAACATACAGGGGTCGTTTTAAATGGAAATGGAAAAGCACCGGTGTGACCTGACAGGGCGGGTTGCATAGGCAACTTGTTGAGGCAACGGAGAGGAAACATCGCCCTCCAGACTCTGGACCGATGTGTCAGTTGGTGGAAACACAGTGAAGTTTCTGATGCTCTGAATTATTTGCAAAATGTCCCGTCTGACGTCACGTGACCTCAAACTGACTGTGTGTCAAACACCAGGCACGCCGGACTGTCTTCATGTGGTGGTTGCTGCTGTTGTCTTCATGTGGTGGTGGTTGTTGTTGTTGTTGTCTTCATGTGGTTGTTGTTGTTGTTGTTGTCTTCATGTGGTGGTTGTTGTTGTTGTTGTTGTCTTCATGTGGTTGTTGTTGTTGTCTTCATGTGGTGGTGGTTGTTGTTGTTGTTGTCTTCATGTGGTTGTTGTTGTTGTTGTTGTCTTCATGTGGTGGTTGTTGTTGTTGTTGTTGTCTTCATGTGGTGGTGGTTGTTGTTGTTGTTGTCTTCATGTGGTGGTGGTTGTTGTTGTTGTTGTCTTCATGTGGTGGTGGTTGTTGTTGTTGTCTTCATGTGGTTGTTGTTGTTGTTGTCTTCATGTGGTGGTTGTTGTTGTTGTTGTTGTCTTCATGTGGTGGTGGTTGTTGTTGTTGTTGTCTTCATGTGGTTGTTGTTGTTGTTGTTGTCTTCATGTGGTGGTTGTTGTTGTTGTTGTTGTCTTCATGTGGTTGTTGTTGTTGTCTTCATGTGGTGGTGGTTGTTGTTGTTGTTGTCTTCATGTGGTTGTTGTTGTTGTTGTTGTCTTCATGTGGTGGTTGTTGTTGTTGTTGTTGTCTTCATGTGGTGGTGGTTGTTGTTGTTGTTGTCTTCATGTGGTGGTGGTTGTTGTTGTTGTTGTCTTCATGTGGTGGTGGTTGTTGTTGTTGTCTTCATGTGGTTGTTGTTGTTGTTGTCTTCATGTGGTGGTTGTTGTTGTTGTTGTTGTCTTCATGTGGTGGTGGTTGTTGTTGTTGTTGTCTTCATGTGGTGGTGGTTGTTGTTGTTGTTGTCTTCATGTGGTTGTTTTTGTCTTCAAGTTGTTGTTGTTGTCTTCAAGTTGTTGTTGTCTTCATGTGGTTGTTGTTGTTGTTGTTGTCTTCATGTGGTTGTTTTTGTCTTCAAGTTGTTGTTGTCTTCAAGTTGTTGTCTTCATGTGGTTGTTGTTGTTGTCTTCATGTGGTTGTTTTTGTCTTCAAGTTGTTGTCTTCAAGTTATTGTTGTCTTCATGTGGTTGTTGTCTTAATGTTGTTGTCTTCATGTTGTTGTTGTTGTTGTCTTCATGTTGTTGTTGATGTTGTTGTTGTTGTCTTCATGTTGTTGTTGTTGTTGTCTTCATGTTGTTGTTGTTGTCTTCAAGTTGTTGTTTTTGTCTTCAAGTTGTTGTTGTCTTCATGTGGTTGTTGTTGTCTTCATGTGGTTGTTGTTGTTGTCTTCATGTTGTTGTTGTTGTCTTCATGTTGTTGTTGTTGTTGTCTTCATGTTGTTGTTGTTGTCTTCAAGTTGTTGTTTTTGTCTTCAAGTTGTTGTTGTCTTCATGTGGTTGTTATTGTCTTCAAGTTGTTGTTTTTGTCTTCAAGTTGTTGTTGTCTTCATGTGGTTGTTGTTGTCTTCATGTGGTTGTTGTTGTTGTCTTCATGTTGTTGTCTTCATGTTGTTGTTGTTGTTGTCTTCATGTTGTTGTTGTTGTCTTCAAGTTGTTGTTTTTGTCTTCAAGTTGTTGTTGTCTTCATGTGGTTGTTGTTGTCTTCATGTGGTTGTTGTTGTTGTCTTCATGTTGTTGTTGTCTTCATGTTGTTGTTGTTGTCTTCATGTTGTTGTTGTTGTTGTTGTCTTCATGTTGTTGTTGTTGTCTTCATGTTGTTGTTGTGTGTTTCCCATGCAGAGGAGCAGGCCAGGAACCGTTTCCAGTCGGAGTTGGAGTTCGTTCAGTGCCTGGCAAACCCAAACTACCTCAACTGTGAGTGACAGTTTCAGACCGGTCAGCTGATGCTGTCTGTCTGGTAGCTTCAGAACCAGGATCAGAGCTCAGGGCCTCAGAACCAGGATCAGAGCTCAGGGCCTCAGAACCAGGATCAGAGCTCAGAGCCTCAGAACCAGGATCAGAGCTCAGGGCCTCAGAACCAGGATCAGAGCTCAGGGCCTCAGAACCTGGATCAGAGCTCAGGGCCTCAGAACCAGGATCAGAGCTCAGGGCCTCAGAACCAGGATCAGAGCTCAGGGCCTCAGAACCTGGATCAGAGCTCAGGGCCTCAGAACCAGGATCAGAGCTCAGGGCCTCAGAACCAGGATCAGAGCTCAGAGCCTCAGAACCAGGATCAGAGCTCAGGGCCTCAGTGCTTCACAATGTTCCTGACAGCAAACCATCATGTGAGAGCAAAGCGCTCCGAAAAGACAGAAATAAGAGCCAAGGAGAGACAGAAGGGATTTATTAAATTATTATTAGATATTATTAAACAGACTCCACAGAGTCAAACTGAACAGATGATTTCACACATCCTCTAAACACCTGAGGGAGGAACGCCCTCTAGTGGTGAACAGACACAAATACACACACATAATGAACGGTACCTACAAGAATCTTCATCATACTAACATCATGTGTGTTTCCTGCATCATGTGTAGTAAATGTGACATTGTGTGTGTGTGTGTGTGTGTGTGTGTGTGTGTGTGTGGTCAGTCCTGGCTCAGAGGGGCTTCCTGAGGGAGAAGCCATTCGTCAACTACCTGAAGTACCTGCTGTACTGGAAGGAGCCGGAGTACGCCAAGTTCCTCAAGTAAGACTGAAACTCTTCTTCATGTCTGCCAATAGAAATGCTGCTTTGGGTGTGTGTGTGTGTTTGTTTGTTTGCTGCACTTGTTGCATCTTTTTTTTCAACATGATAATGAGTTGACAGGGGAAAGACCAGAAGTCTCAGCTGCTGGTCCGGTGTTGGTGGAGTGTTTGGTTTTGATCAGCAGCTCCATCGACACCTCAGATAGATATCATGGTGCAGGAAGGAACAAGGACTGGGAAAAATCCACAGAATATGAAGAGAACGGTCATCAGAAGGCACTCTGTCTCTTTCCACACGTTAAAAAGCCTTTATTGGTTATATGGCTAGGAGTCAGAGGTGGGGACTTGGATTTGAGTCAGACTCAAGTCCCAGTTTTAACTGCTTGAGACTCAACTTGCTGCATGAAGAGAAGACTTGAGACTTGACTTGACTTGGGTTCTGGTGACTTGGGACTTGACTCTGACTTGTACTTTGATGACTTGAAAAGGTTTCTAAAGTCTTGACTTGAGATCTTGTGTTTGTGTAAATGACTTAGATTGAAAGTGATGAGATTTGTTCCAGCGGACGACTGAATTTAAATTCTGTTTTCTGAATTTGTATGGAATGATTGAATTTATTGAAGTTGAAACTGATTATAGAAATCAAACTCATGATGCTCTTACCAAGTTTTTATCCTATTAAAACCATATTGCATTGAAAAGTCCTAGATATTTAGTTTTCTTTAAGATATTAAATTGATACTGGACTCTTGATTTGTTCTGACTTGACTTGCTGTTCTACATTTAGACTTGAGACTTGAGACTGACTTGGGACTGGAGCAGAGTGGACTTGGTCTCTCCTCTGTCAACTCATGATGCTCATACCCCCCCCCCCCCCCCCCAGGTACCCCCACTGCCTGCACATGCTGGAGCTGCTGCAGTACGAACACTTCCGGAAGGAGCTGGTGAACGCTCAGTGCGCCAAGTTCATCGACGAGCAGCAGCTGCTGCACTGGCAGCATTACTCCAGGAAGCGCACCCGGCTGCAGCAGGCGCTCGCCGAGCAGCAGCAGCCGCAGCAGCAGCCGCCGCCGCACGGGAACGCCGCCGCCAAGTGACCGCGCGCGTGTGTGTGTGTGTGTGTGTGTGTGTGATAGTAGTGTGTGTCCGTATGCAGGGCGGAGACGACGAGGCAGCAGCCAGCAGTTTGTCGACTCAGCCAGGAGGGAAGTGGAAGTTTAAGAAGTGGAATGGGTTACAGATGAAATGTGATGTTCAGAACAATTCAAGATGGATCTGTTTTGTTTTTTCCCAGATGGTTGAAATCAGTTTCACAATAATAACGTTTTTTTTTTCTATGTCGATACATATCACTATATGGCTCACGTCTGCAAAATCACATTAAATAATCAAATGAATGTTCATCCCATTGAGCTGAATGGTAATGTTTGGTGTGATGTCAAACAAAACTGATATTTTCAAATAATATTCCTTCAAATGTTTCATTCCTCATTTCGTCAGAGTTTTTAAATAAAATGTGTTTGTTCTCATCAGTTCAGACGGCAGAACTCTGTGTCATGATTTCCCAAAAATCACCAGATCATCAGCACATGTTTCACTGAAAGACCATAAACCAGAATATTGAATTATCACCCGGCACTAGATGGAAATGTTGTTGAACAAAACAAAAAAAATCACACTGGTGGGGAGGGACTCATCTTTTTATTACATGTGACTCGAGTTAGCAAAATGTTTTAGAGCATTTCAGTTTAATTCCACTTAACCAAATTTATATATTTAATCTGACTGTTATCTACAGAAACAGATTAATAGAGCAAAACAACGTTAAGCTAGCTAACGTTAGCAATCAATTTGGTTTTAGGTTAAGTTACGTTCTCTTAAATTCTCTGTAATTTCATGCGTTTTAAATTGGAGACAAAAGCCTGTAAACGTGTTTATGGGTGGGAAAATGTATTTATTAGTTAACTAAGCTAACCATATTATGTAGGCCTATTTAGGCTATTATTGTTTAGATGGTTGATTTCTGATTGGTAAGATAAATTACTATAACGGCTGTTTATGCCAGTATGTGAAGATGTAACGGTACCATATTGTCCTTCTTATGTTAATTGTATGTTAATGGGGTAGAACATTCTGTCACTTTTTGTTTGCTAAATAAAAGTCTTTTTACATGTATTTTGTCATAAAGGTGCTTCTTACCTATAAAAGATTTCGGGTGTTCCTGCTGCTGTTCTGAAAATGTGTCTGTTAGAGAAAGTGGACAAGGCATAGTTAATAACATCGATGGAGATCGATGGATTTGTATCCATAGCTCATTATCTGACACAAGTAAAAACTTGGCTTACTAATATCAATAGAGATCAATATGATTGCATCCCTAGTAACGTAGCCTACACCAAAACCCATCGCCTGACTCACCACTACATTGCTAAGCTTAATGGATAGGCTATATTGATATTTTGGTAGTATTAATATTGATTCTGGATCTGGTGGATGGGTCAGGTTAATAAAGCATGCTTAATTGCATTTATAATCTAACCAGACTTGTAAATTACTTATTCTAGTCCTGTTCACTCAGTCTAAGACTCTTACCATAGACTTAGTAACACCTGAGTAAGAGAGTATATTTATAGGCCTACTCATGCTCTGTGTTCATTGATGCACCTCACTAGTTAAATATGAGTCACTGGTACCTTCCTCTAGGTCTCAGGCCTGTACTTTAGAAACTTGATATGAGGATGATTTTGTTTGTCAGTGGAATGCTTTTACTTTAGCTCATTAACTGAACAGACGCTCCAGAGTAACTCTCAATGACAGCTGAACATCATTCACTGTCCTTACTGCTGTCAGGTGTTGGATTCACAGCACTTGAAGAGACTATCTTGATGGATTGATATTCAATTCATACCTTCTCCAAAAAATAAATAATAATAATAAAATTAGGCTACATTAGGATGTAACACAGTGAACAGCTAGCAGCCAAAGCAACACCTCATTGACTAGTAAAGGTGCCGAGCCTTAATCACTCTAATCTTCTATTTTGAGATAATTTTTAATCATAATATTAAATAGTAAATATTACAGACATCTAACCTGTCAGTTTACAACACTCTAAATCAGTTGTCATATTGCGGTTGTTAGTGCTGTTCCCATAAAAAACAATGGATTCAAATGGACCGCTTGGAACTATCGGAGCTACATGAACCACGTGACCGTCACGTGACCGTGCAGCGTCGAGAGGCGCGTGCATGAGCCATGTCTGCTGCGCGTTCTAGGCTCAACCTCCAGCCTGAGGGGATCAGTTTGTTGCTGTATGGCTAACATTAGCTAGGCTACATCACATATCCAGCTCGCAGTGTGACTGTGAGTATAATATATAACTTCTCTTCACGAAACACTTTTCAGTTCGGCTTCCGTCCGTCAGCTCATGTTTCATAATAAAATCTCATTCACTCTGCTCGTTAACGTTATCTTGGTGGAAGAGGATTGTAGGAATATAACGTGCAAATCAATCCTAAACGTTAATATTTTATTGGAATAAGTGCTGCTTGGTGGTCCCGATGTGTGCCGAACTGAACCGAGGCTCGTGAAGTTTCAGGAAGCCGTATATTAAAGTGTATTTACCTTTATCGATAGTCAAGATACAAAACTGTCATATTTTTGAATGGAGTTTGGCGCTCGTTCGGAAAGTGTCTCGCGCTGACAGTGGCACAACTTTAGATTTACACTGAAAAGTTCACAGAAACCGCTTTAACGTTAAACATGGGTTTTTCCATCTGTTGTTGGTCATCTCGCTTACTTGCGCGTGCACCGCTACCAACCAACCGGCACGCGCTACATAAACAACCCCGCCCCCCCCTTGACATAATCCGGGCGAAATGCCGTAAAATCGAGTGTCTCCTGACGGAATGAACGGAGGAGGATCCGGGTGTGATGATGATGGACGGGGACAGCGCTGATGTTTCTCGGTAACTACTGATTATTCCAAGCGTAATGTAGAGACAGACTTAACATTTCATCTATAAAGTTTACAATGTATTAGATTTATAATGAAAGCATGTAGTGCTGCGTCTCAGTAGGCATGCGCAGTGCATCATCCCTGGGCACAAAAAGTTGACCTAAGCCTAAATTTAACATTTACCTTTATCTCACTGGAGATTTTAGCCAAACACTGAGCTTAAACAGAGAGGAAAGGGTCAATTTGTGATGAAAGCTTTTCCCAAATGAGGATGAGAAACCCGTTCACCTGCCCGACTTCACCTGTTTTCTGTTCATAACACTGAAAACTTCTTCATTTCACTGAAGTCTGCATAGAAACCGAAGCAGCCCTCTCCAGATCCTGGACCTTGTGTCAGGCTGCCATGTTGAGTCTGTGGGTCAGAGTCCAGACTGCTGCAGTTAGTGTATATTCACAGCTAGATTACAAATTAATTTAGTTCACGCCTCACTGTCCTGACTGGCTGCTATTCCTTTAATAGAAAAGTAAATGTAGATTTCCCACTCTTGCCTGTGGAGTTTGACAAGTTTGTCTTTCTTCTTTGAAGAGGAAGGTCACTGAAAGCAAGTGTGCAAACTGTTCAACTTACAAACCTGTAATCTACTAGTGGTAGGATAGTAAACAAACAAAATAATCATCATGTAGTGAATTTGTCATTTTACACCAAATTGCCATTGTTTTGTTCAGTAGAAAACTTTCTGTTGGGATCCAGCAGAACTATCTGTTTGTTACCCTGCTGTCTTTCTGTTTTAGTTAAATTTGTGTTTAATTTGATGCATCTCTGCATGTCTTACATCAGTTCACTAGAGGAAAGAGGAAAGACTCCCAGGGAAAGAGAAATCTTCTTCCCCCTCTGTTCTTAAGGCCCTGACACACCAATGGCACAGGCGTTGTCAGCCCTTGGTCTTTTGGTTGTGGAAGAAGAAAGGAAGAGGCGGAGGCGAAAAATAAGGAGAAACCGCACTAAATGGGTGAAATCATGAATACTCCAGCGACAGGCTCAACGGGCTTTCCCGAACCTGTCGAGAGCTGGAGATAAATGAAACCTCCGATTTTAAAAATTTTGCTCGGCTCTTTCCTGTTCAGTTCCACATGTTGAAGGAATTTATCAGTCCAATCATCCAGAGGCAAAACAACAAACTACCAATCAGAGTGATCTCTCTCACCGACGGTGCGGGACACACCGCAAAAACTAGGGACACCGACGCTTACCGACGGCCCGACATTGTGTGGTGTGTCAGGGCCTTAAAAAAAAACAAAAAACTCTGATTCTACAATACAGTTGGTTTCACTACTGTTGACAAAATGTACTTATTAAGTCGCCCCCCTCCCCCAGCACAATAATATTGTATATTGCGATATTTTGGCGGGACAGCATCTATATTAAATTGTGTATCGCCCAAGCCTCCTGTACACACCTGCCTGTATCTGGGACGCAGCAGTCTAACTTCAGTCTGTCTCTGTCTGTCAGGCCGGTGAGGATGGGCGGGCTGCGGGTGGCGGTGGTGGGCGCCGGGGCGGCCGGGCTCTGCGCCGCCCGACACCTCCTGGCCCGGCCCGGGACCTTCGCCCCGCCCGTGCTGTACGAGCTCGGCGGGACCCTCGGCGGGACCTGGGTGTACGACGAGCGCGTCGGTACGCACGACAACGGCCTGCCGATCCACAGCAGCATGTACAGAAACCTCAGGTACAGACAGGACTGTGTGTGTGTGTGAGACAGTCAATATTAAACATCTGCCATTTGGAGGACACTTTTACCCCAAACCAGAGTGTCTGCAGGTCCTTAAAAAGTCTGCAAATGTCTTAAATTATCTTAATTTGAGGTCGCTGCCACCATATTGACAGGTTCTTCACATTTAGCTGTTAATAGACACATCGGCTGCTGCAGGGATCAAACCTGTGACTTTATCAGTACAGGAAAGTCTCCTAACCAGTTCTGCTGTTCCCTGACTCCCCCTGTCTTTATATGTATAATTGTGTTTCTTTTTTCCACTTTTATTCAAACATTATTTATTCAAACATTATTCCAAATCTGCCATTCCTTATTTAACCAAGCCGATAAATGTCAATACCTGCTAATGTTGTTTTATATATTCTTACTCAATCAGTGTTTCTATTTCTTTTAATTGTATATTGAAGCTAACAACAACAACAACAAGAATGTACTTTTTAACCCTTATGTAAATGCCAAGTATTTCAGATTTTACTCCTGCAATTTGTGCACAACAATAAACAAACAAGAGATATGATTTAGCTGGATTACATTCACACCTGCCCCCCCGCCCCCCCACCCCCCCTCCTCCCCCCAGGACCAACCTACCCAAAGAGGTGATGATGTTCCCTGATTTCCCCTTCGACCCCCAGCTGCCCAGCTTCCTGCCCCACCAGGAAGTGCAGCGGTACCTGGAGAGTTACTGCAGGAGCCACGGCATCGGGCCGCACATCCGGGTAAACCGTCCACCTGCTGGTCCCCAGGCCGCTGCTTGATCTGGACTTGGCACGCAAATTATAACCTTGATTATATTTAGAATTGGTTTTATTAACCAGTGGTTGGGATTGAAGGAACTTACTTCCCAAACTTCTGTTCAGTAAATACTTATGATCCCAAATGTTGATCCAGTCCATTAGTTTTAATGAACCACAAGTTTGGGGTCATAGGTCAAAGTGAATGAAATGTAATCAATTAAATCAATCGATCTTTCCCGTCCGGTGTGGCAGTTCAACACGGTGGTGGAGGATGTGAAGCCTGTCGTCACGGAGACGAGGACGACGTGGGAGGTGACGTCGTCCGGCGAGACGGGGTCTCAGGCGACGGAGACCTTCGACTCGGTCTTCGTCTGCAGCGGGTGAGACGGCGCCTGCATTCATCTGAGTTCATCTCCCTCACTTGTCCGTCATGCATTCGATTTTTGTTGTTTCCACCATTGATTTTTGTATTTCACCTGCATGATCTAGATTTTTTTCCTCTTCTTTGAATGGTTTATCTTGTTTCTATATGAATTTTGTAATAGTAAATAAAGAAACTCTAAACTCACAAGAAAAAAAAGAAAAAAAAATCAGAAAAATCAGAAAAAATGCACATGATAATACATTTGTAAAGTTGAAAAAGCTTTTTTCCTATCCCATAAATCATCTCGCGACCCCCCGCTGGGTTCCGACCCCCAGGTTGAGAACCACTAGACGTCCTGACCCTGACTTTCTCTCTGCTCCCTCATCAGACATTACTCCGACCCTCACGTCCCAAACATCCCGGGGATAGAGAACTTCAAAGGTACAATTCATTAATGAATTCATCTTCTGTTTGTTTCTAAAATGCTACATAAATAAGATAAAAACACAAAGTGTAAAACCTGAAGTAGCCGCCTGTTAGCATGAGCTGACGGTATGAAACGACATCACGGTTCAGTCCAGCTGCTGTCGTCTTTGAGTTGGACCTTCTGCCGCTCTGCTCATCTCTCCTCTCTTATCTAAGGATCATTTTGGTGTAAATTTGTTTTGTTGAGTTTGCCTCCGTACGTAAAGGTAGTGGATGATGGTCGATCCAAATTTCTCCCAGGTCTGATATTAAACCTGCAATAAGCAGAATCAGACCTTCTAACAAATCCTGAAGCTAACGTGTGCTATGTGGAGATTTCCTTGAGACATAATGATATAAACCAACATCCAGTTGTGTTGCTGTTTTCTCCTCTTTTCTAAAGCTTGTTGTGAAAGTCCGGTCCTGAACGAAGCTCCTCCCCCTCCCTACTGGAGCTTTACCATTTTTTTTAAACTAGCTTTAAAGTAGGGCTGGACGATAATTCAATATTATCGTTTATCGTCTTTCAGTGGAATCATATCGTGATGATATGAAGATATTTTAATATTGTGACACACATTTCTGCTGTCTAAATTGATGATGACAAGCAAACGTTACTTAAAAACTCTGATAAAATGAGGTATGGTAGAATTTTTTTTTTTTTGAAAATTTCAGTTTTGTTTGACATCACACCTAACATTACCATTCGGTTCAATGAGATGAACATTAATTTGATTATTTAACGTGATTTTGCATACATGAACCATATTGTGATATATACTGATATCGAGAAAAATCCTTATGATTATCATGATATTGATTTCAACCATATCGTCCAGCCCTACGTTAAAGCGGCGCTCACCCCCTCCCATTCCTGCACATTTTCTCATAATGCTGGAATCGATCAAGCGAGATTTTGTTAAACTTGTTAAACGAGTAAACATGTTAAACTAGTAAACTTGTTAAACGAGTAAACATGTTAAACTAGTAAACATGCTAAACGAGTAAACTTGTTAAACTAGTAAACTTGTTAAACGAGTAAACATGTTAAACTAGTAAACATGCTAAACGAGTAAACTTGTTAAACTAGTAAACTTGTTAAACGAGTAAACATGTTAAACGAGTAAACATGTTAAACTAGTAAACATGCTAAACGAGTAAACTTGTTAAACGAGTAAACATGTTAAACGAGTAAACATGTTAAACTAGTAAACATGCTAAACGAGTAAACATGTTAAACGAGTAAACATGTTAAACTAGTAAACATGCTAAACTAGTAAACTTGTTAAACGAGTAAACATGTTAAACTAGTAAACATGCTAAACTAGTAAACATGTTAAACGAGTAAACATGTTAAACTAGTAAACATGCTAAACTAGTAAACTTGTTAAACTAGTAAACATGCTAAACTAGTAAACATGTTAAACTAGTAAACATGCTAAACTAGTAAACTTGTTAAACTAGTAAACATGCTAAACTAGTAAACGTGTTAAATGAGTAAACGTGTTAAACTAGTAAACATGCTAAACTAGTAAACTTGTTAAACTAGTAAACGTGTTAAACTAGTAAACATGCTAAACTAGTAAACATGCTAAACTAGTAAACGTGCTAAACGAGTAAACTTGTTAAACTAGTAAACATGCTAAACTAGTAAACGTGCTAAACGAGTAAACTTGTTAAACTAGTAAACTTGTTAAACTAGTAAACGTGCTAAACTAGTAAACTTGTTAAACTAGTAACATGCTAAACTAGTAAACATGTTAAACTAGTAAACTTGCTAAACTAGTAAACATGTTAAACTAGTAAACTTGTTAAACTAGTAACATGCTAAACTAGTAAACATGTTAAACTAGTAAACTTGTTAAACGAGTAAACATGTTAAACTAGTAAACTTGTTAAACTAGTAACATGCTAAACTAGTAAACATGTTAAACTAGTAAACTTGCTAAACTAGTAAACATGTTAAACTAGTAAACTTGTTAAACTAGTAACATGCTAAACTAGTAAACATGTTAAACTAGTAAACTTGTTAAACTAGTAACATGCTAAACTAGTAAACATGTTAAACTAGTAAACTTGTTAAACTAGTAACATGCTAAACTAGTAAACATGTTAAACTAGTAAACATGTTAAACTAGTAAACATGCTAAACTAGTAAACATGCTAAACTAGTAAACTTGTTAAACTAGTAACATGCTAAACTAGTAAACATGTTAAACTAGTAAACTTGTTAAACTAGTAACATGCTAAACTAGTAAACATGTTAAACTAGTAAACTTGCTTCCTGCCTCTCCACTTGTCACTGTGGGTCATGTGACCTTCAGCAGGAGAAAGATCTGTCAAAGTGAGACAGGTGACTCCTCAGCAGGTACGGTTAGCTTAGCTGTTAGCATTTATGCACGCTGCTTTGTAATGTTTGACTGTGGCTTTGCTGTGAGTTTAGTCACAAATTTGCTCCTGTTTTTGTCTCCCTCTTGTGGTCAGAAAATTTTGCTTATTGCAGCTTTAAAGTCTATCTGTCTGTCTCTCTGTCTGTCTGTCTGTCTCTCTGTCTGTCTGTCTGTCTGTCTGTCTCTCTGTCTCTCTGTCTGTCTGTCTGTCTCTCTGTCTGTCTCTGTCTCTCTGTCTGTCTGTCTCTCTGTCTCTCTGTCTCTCTGTCTGTCTGTCTCTCTGTCTGTCTGTCTGTCTCTCTGTCTCTCTGTCTGTCTCTCTGTCTCTCTGTCTGTCTGTCTCTCTCTCTCTCTCTGTCTGTCTGTCTGTCTCTCTGTCTGTCTGTCTGTCTCTCTGTCTGTAGGGACGGTGCTGCACAGTCACTCCTACAGACACCCGGAGCCTTTCTCCGGACGCTCGGTGGTGGTTTTGGGAGCCGGAGCGTCAGGAATCGACATTTCCATAGAACTGTCCGGAGTCGACGCCCAGGTACCAAAACACCAAACCTCTGCCTGTAAAGGACAGTTTAGAGTGGAATTATTGTAAAGCTGCTGCATGTAGCATTTTAAACATCAGTATATCATTGTCAAATAAAGTTTTGCTACCATAGTATAATAATATAAATGGCCTCTACTCTGCATCCTCCGTTGTTTCTCCTTCACCTGGTGGATCTGGAGGGAAATCTGCTGGATCGCTTTATGGCACAAAACAGGAAGAGGTTCTTCTTCTGTTCTTCCAGAGCAGACGGAGATAAAGCTGAAAGAGTTTCTGGCAGCAGATGGTGGAAGGAGGGAAAGGAAGATGGAGAAATCACTTCCAACATGTTGATCCTCTTCAGGGAGGGGGAGGGGGGGGCAGGAAGCAACGGGGCTGATGGGAAATGTAGTCTTAATGTGGAGAAACACTAGAACTAATACTACTGGTGTCAGTAGACTGTTTCAGAATTAATCTGCTGATGATTTATTGATGGGAAAATGATACACAGAGCAACTTTAAAGGAAAATGTCTCTCTCTCTCTCTCTCTCTCTCTCTCTCTCTCTCTCTCTCTCTCTCTCTAGGTGACTCTGAGTCACAGTAATCCTTCCCTGACCTTCCCTCTTCCCTCTGGGATTCAACAAGCCGCTCCAGTTGTTGCGGTCGAGGAAGACGGACACCTGCGCTTCCAGGTGAAACTGAGACTAAGATTATCTTAAAGGAATAGTTCACCCAAAAATGAAAATCCTGTCATCATCTACTCACCCTCATGCCAAATGAAACACAGGTGAAATTTGTTAGTCCATATAACACACAGGGAGGCTGCAGCACAACTTGGTAGCAGCCTTCTCCAAAACAACTGAAGTCAATGGGGACCGGTTCTTCAGAGTTCCAAAACAACTGAAGTCAATGGGGACCGGTTCTTCAGAGTTCCAAAACAACTGAAGTCAATGGGGACCGGTTCTTTAGAGTTCCAAAACAACTGAAGTCAATGGGGACCGGTTCTTTAGAGTTCCAAAACAAAAACAGCCAAACAATCACACTGTGAATAGAAAGACCTATACACCATTATTTGTTGCAAATCAATCAGCTGTAGTTAAGATTTGCACTAAATCATGGTGTAAATATACTGTAGGTGTTTCTGGAGCTCTGACGAACTGGTCCCCACTGACTTCAGTTGCTTTGGAGTGATTGATTGATTGATTTTATTTATGGATTAGTAAACAAAAAAACAAAACAAAGAAATCCAAAGGATAACATGTTAAAGTGAAAAACACTTATTTCCAACATGGTCCCAAGATGTTAAAAAGACAAAGAAAAACACAAGGAAGCACAAGACATTGAACATAAAAACTAAACAAACACAATCCTAAAAAACCAAAAACACATCACCACCATTACAAGATAAAAAATAACTCCTACATCAGAAAAACAAGGACAGCTAAAGTAACAATGTCATTGCAGATTTCATTATAAATCTGTTACCCTGTTCCATAAAAAAGTCCTAACCTGACTTCTATAAGCCCCTCTCATATTTAAAAACTTGACGTGTAACGGAAGGCTGTTCCACAACATGGCACCAGTATAAAAAAAGGAACTTCTAGCTACATTATTCACTCGAGGCACTTGACATGAACGCACACTGGCCCTGGTATTATAGTTATGCTGAGTATGGACCATTGTTATCTGAGAACACAAGTACTGAGGAGCATACCCATTGATAATATTGTACATATGATGCAGCTTCTGTTGTTCTACTCTGAGCTGTACTGGCAGCAGTCCTACCCTTCTGAATTCATCACTACCAACATGAGTTCGAGGGGATGCATTTAATAAATACCGAATAATATTATTTTGCATCACCTGCAGTTTGTTCCTGAGTTTAGCTGTCAAACCACTGTACCAAGCAGAGCATGCATAATCGAAATGACACTGTATCAATGATGACACGAGAAGTTTCTTAACAGAAAAGTCGAAAAGCCTTGTTCTGCGAAACAGGAACTTGAGTTTGCTGGCACACTTAGATAATATTTTAGCAGCAATATATTCACAGGAGAGTGACTGCTCCAATATTATTCCTAAATATGAGACATTTGTCTGAGATACAATTTCAGCTCCATTACAAAAGACTTTCAACGTATTTGTTCTTGACAGTTTCTTCTTAGTTCCAAACAGGATTGACTCGGTTTTGCCCAAATGTATTGAGAGCTTGTTATCTATGAGCCACTCTCTTACACTTTCTAATTCATTACTAAGAGTGTTTTCAATCTCACTGACATTATTCCCAGATACCAGTAACGCAGAATCATCAGCATACAGTAAAAGCTTGCATTTCACAGCCGCTGGCATATCATTTATATACATAAGAAATAAAAGAGGCCCTAAAATAGAGCCTTGCGGCACCCCACATGTAATATCCTGAGGTTCTGATATAACCCCTTCAACATCACAGACTTGAGTTCTTCCTGTAAGGTAAGAAGTGAACCATTTTACAGCAGTATGTCTAAAACCCATGCACTGTAGTTTTGATAACAGTATAGTATGATTCACTGTGTCAAAGGCTTTTTGCAAATCAAGCAAGATCATGCCAACATACTTTCCTTCATCAAAGTTTTGTCTAATAAAGTCAAACAGATGAATAAGACAGGTTTCAGTAGAGTATGCTGCTCTAAAACCAGACTGAAGCTCATACAACATTTTTTTTTTAACTAAATATTCCTCAACCTGCTCAAACACAAGACGTTCAAAAACCTTAGACATGGATGTTAAAATTGATACTGGCCTATAATTTCCAACATCTGATTTACTGTTCTTCTTAAAAAGGGGAACAACCCTTGCCCTTTTCAGTTCACATGGGAATTTACCCTGACTTATAGATAAATTTACTATATGAGTAATCACACTAGAAATTACACTGGCACTATCCCTCAGAAATCTGGCTGGAATAAGATCCAATCCAGTTGCTTTGTTTGTGGGTAATGCGGATAGACACATCCTTACCCTTTCCACTGAAACAGGACTTATCTCAAATACATCAGGAACAACATTTTTATCTTTGTAGAAAGAGTTCGCAAATGATAGGCCATATCTCCCTGAGCCACAAGGTAATTTAGTAACCAAACTAGCAGCAATGGTTGTAAAAAAATTATTAAAATAACTAGCAACCTTCCATTTATCAAAACACATCTTATCCTCAATGACTAGTCCAATATTGCCAGATTTTGTTTTGGACTTTCCTGTGGAGCCCATTTCGTTAAGTACTTTCCATAATTTTTTGGGCTGGTGTGAATTTTCAGCAATAGCATCCTCATAAAATTGGGACTTTGATTTCTCTGTCTTATATCTGGCTTGATTTCTAAAATGAACATATTTATCATAATCAGTAGGCAATTTTGACTTCTTAAACTTTCTAAAATATAAATCTCGTTGTCTAATAAGATCTAAAATATCTGTAGTCATCCAATTTGCACTTCTCTGTTTAATTCTAGTCTCCTTCATTGGAGCAACAGCATCAAGTGCAGCTATAAAATGCTCTTTAAAAAGGGTCCAAGCCTTATCAACATCATTGCTACCCAAAACATCAGCCCAATCCTTCTCAGAAAGCCTATGTTCAAATCCCTCAACTGAGTAATGTTTAGTACATCTGGACCTAATAGAGCGGTGATTTCCAGTATTTATCTGTGATTTAAATATCTTACGAGTGCAAAAAATTACTTTATGATCACTTAAGGCAATATCAAGGACGCCTGATTGGGAGATCTTTTCACACTCTGAGACCAATATCAAGTCCAATATGGACTGGCTATTTACAGACACTCTAGTAGGTTCAGTAATTAGTTGTTGCAAACCAAACACTTTACAGAAGTTTGAAAATGATTTAACTAAACAACTCTTACTAGGAGGCAATAGCAAATTTGTATTAAAATCACCCAATATAATACATTCCTTCTCCATGCATACATTACTCCTAATACAAGACATCTCTAAAAGTTCATAAAAGTCTGTTTGCTTAGGAGGTCTGTAACAGACACCAATAATAATGGGTTTAGTCTTGAGAAGCAGCAGCTCAATCCATGCCGTTTCCAAGCCCTCCACCTGGAGGTCGGCTTGCGGATTGAATGTTAGATCACTCCTTATAAACAAGCATACCCCACCTCCATTTCTGTTGCGATCACGCCTGTAGACGGAGTAACCGGTGAGCTCAATTTCTGCGTCTTGAATGGAGCTATCAAGCCATGTCTCGGACACTGCGACCACAGCAGCTTTAGAAGTAACTGCAAGGTGCTTGATCTCTTCAAGCTTAGGCAACAAGCTCCTTGCATTTATATGAATAAAGTGAAGTCCTCTCCGATTAAATAAAACATCAGGATCTTTCCACGTATCAAGCGAACCGTCCTCAGAGCAACACGTTATCTCCGGGGTACTATCAAACACTGGGTTGACAAGGCTGCTCTGGAGCTGAGCTGCAGCCTCCCTGTGTGTTATATGGACAAACTTCACCTGTGTTTCAACTGGCATGAGGGGGAGTAGATGATGACAGGATTTTCATTTTTGGGTGAACTATTCCTTTAATATACTTAACTATTAAACTAAGACTGGGTTATTGTACTTAATTGTTAAACTAAAACTAAGATACTTTATATTTAAACTAAGACTAGGTTATTAGGCTATACTAACTGGTTAACTAAACTAATTGGTAAACTAAAACTAAGATACTTAACTATTAAACTAAGATTCGTTTTTTATACTTAATTGTTAAACTAAAACAAATTGTTAAACTAAAACTAAGATGCTTAACTTGCAAACTAAGACTAGCTTAATATACTCAACTATTAAACCAAGACTAGGTTATTATACTTAATTGTTAAACTAAAACTAAGATACTTTACATTTAAACTAAGACTAGGTTATTATACTAATTGTTAAACTAAAATAAACTAAAGCTAAGATACTTAACTATTAAACCAAGACTATTATACTTTATTGTTAAACTAAGACTTATTATGGTTCATTATTAAAGTAAAACTAGGTTATATTATACTTAACTTTTAAACTAAGACTAGGTTGTTCACATTTAACTATTGAACCAAGATTAAAGCTAACACTAAGACTAGGTTAACCTAACTAAAACTAAGACTAAGATCAGGGTATAGATTATTATACTTAACCTAAACTAAAACCAAGCCCAGGTTATATTCAGCTACAACTAAGACTAGTTTTTTATACTAAACTAAAATGAATATTACTTTGTGATACTGTTTATCGACAGGCAGAGAAAAACTTCAGTAAATGGAAATACAAATCTGGAATATAAAATTGATGAAAACTGAAATTTACCTAAAACAACTGAAATGATCTATTAGCTATTATCTTTGTCAGAACGGAAATTAAATCAAAGTGAAAATAAAAACATGAATTCTTCTCAGTTTTCTTTACTTTTGCCATATTTCCTTGGTTAAAGAGAGAATCCTGTAGTAGTGGATGAGTTCAGATCATCACATCATCACATCATGACTCTTTACTCACCCAGAGGCAACAGATCTTCATCACTTGGATACCGAAGTGACAGTAAAACAAATTCAAATAAACAATGCAAACTAAACTGAATCTTTTCAAAAATCTACAAACTAAACTAAATCTTAACACTGGGTTCCTACACCAGTCTGGAAAGTCTGGAAATGTATGTATTTGGCAATTTCCAGGTATTGATTGCAAAAAATTGCACAAAAGAGTTTGGAAAAGTCTGGAAAATATGGTTTTACTGTCCTGACATGCAGACAGCTGCACATTTCTTCTCACATTCTGTGATATTTGTCAATGTGAAGAATAATCTTCATCAATGTGAGTGATGTGGTAGGTGTTTTGTATATATTAAGGTGTTAGTTGGGGCAAGATGAGTATCAGCATAATCATTCTAAGCACCAAAATCTGAAAATCAAATCAAGAAATAAAGTTTTAGAAAAGTATGGATTTTGAAATTGTAATTGTGCAGGAATGCTGTTAACAATCTGACGACTCATCTCTGATTTTTAAGATGAAAACTAACGGCTGTCGTTGCAGGACGGCTCGGCGGGCGCCGCCGACGTTCTGCTGCTCTGCACCGGATACAGATTCACCTACCGCTTCCTCCGGCCGGCCCGGCTGGGCCTGGAGGTCCGGGACCACCTGGTGACTCCACTCTACCGTTTCATGATGCCGCCCGCCTTCCCCTCGCTGTTTATCATCGGCATCTGCAAGATCATCTGCCCCTTCCCCAACTTCCACTGCCAGGTGAGCAGAGCAGAGGGGGGGGGGGGGGGGGGGAGTCGCCATTATGTGTGTGAAGTAACTCCCACTTCCCCGGTGCATAACTGGGCCGGTCCGTTAAATTGTATTTTCCGATGTGTGTTTTTTGCTGATAAGCAAGGCAAAAACAAATTGGCAGCTTTGTTAAGGGACCTTGGTGTGGCCGGAGCGTTCGGCCTCGGCTGCTCCTGTGTTTTTAAATGCAGAAATCTGTTCACTTTGTTTCACTCTCTACCATCCAGGATCCTGCTGATATTTTCTGGTCATATTCTGCTTCAGTAAAGCAGAAATATTACACATTTAACCTTTAAAGATTTTTACTGTTCCATAGACCATAATATACAATACCAATGACTCAGTGATTACTTTCTGGCCCAGACTCTGTTTGGGAACAAAAACTTAAGGTTACTTGCGTAAACCCGGTTCTCTGAGTAGCATGAGTGAGATGTCTCACTATGGGACACGCCCCTATGCGTATCTTCAGAAGCATATATTCCACTATGCTCTGAGTGGCTGGCAGTGCGTCAGGACCCTCCTCCTATAGGCTGATGCTGCGTCACTCGTCAAGAAAGCGCTCCTCTTCTCGCTTCAGCCCAGCAGCGAGCAGGACGTCCGGTGAGACAGCTCACTCACGCTACTCAGAGAAGTTCTCTGTCATAGCATTCGTTTCGATGTCTCACCGTGGGATACGGAGACTCCGATATTTCCGGACAAGCTTATCTCGAAGACCGACCACCAACACTTAGCTGCAGCGCCTATATCCTGACTAGAGTCCCTCTGCACCGGCCCAGCAGGTTGCCAAACCTCTGGTAGAATGTGCGTGAACCAGCCGGCCCGGAGACCCGAGCTCAAACCCTCACTAGCCCCCACAGTCCAGTGAGAAAGCCTCTGCTTTGTGACGGGCTGACCGTGAGACATCGAAACGAATGCTATGAGAGAGAACCCACAGCTGAATGGAAAAAGTTGGCACCCCTTCTCTGGAGTTTGTTGAAAGGCATTCTGGGAAATGTAGGAACACTTCATCACAAAATAATAACTCCTGGAATATATTGAACATCCCAGACTGAGTGGATTCTGTCCGTCTGTCCCCCCCCCCGCAGGTGCAGTTCGCTCTCGGCGTGCTGGACGGCTCGGTGGCTCTGCCGTCCCGGGCCGACATGGAGGCGGAGGTGCGGCGGGACCGGCAGGAGCGGGCGGAGCGAGGCGTGGAGCCGCGCCACCTGCTGAAGCTGCAGGAGGAGCAGTGGAGTTACTGCGCGGCGCTCGCCCGCCGCGGCCGCTTCGCCCCGCTGCCGCCCGTCACGCGCCGCCTGTACGAGGAGGTGTGGAGGCAGAGACGCCTCCACCCACAAAACTACAGGAAACTCAACTACAGGCTGGTCAGCGACACACAGTGGGAGCTGAGGGAGTGACGGGCAGGAGAGGAGGAGGCGGGGTTTCCTTTCCTTTCCTTCAAAGTACTAGCTGTAATCTGTTAGACCACTGATTCTCAACCTTTTTCATATCAAGGACCCTAATTTAGTCCAAATTAAGGCCCTGGACCCCCATTTGATGAGATGTTTTCTCTTGAACCCAAATCTGGAATATTTGTATTGTCAGATGATTTAGTCCAGAACTCCCTGACTGTCTGTACTGCAGGTGGAGAGATAACAGAGAAACTATCAGAACATCATTCTTCTATATTCTCTGTGTTAATTAGCACCATCAGACTCTTAAGATCCACGTGAAAATGATCAGTGAAATGACAGAATCATGACATTTTGATGAAGGCTCCAGCTGAAATAAGTAATGACAATAATAATAATACTTTATTTATGTAGTGTGCCTGGGATATTTATAGATTTATAGACCGCCTTAATAAAGTCAGTTTAGCATCAGATAAGTGACTAAGGCTGCGTTCACACTGCAAGTCTTAGTGCTCAATTCGGATTTATTGCTCAGATCCGATTTTTTTTGTTTGGCTGTTCACATTATTTTTTAAATGTGGCCAGTATCAGATTCCAGTGTGAACTGGTCCCGGTCCTGAACTGACCCGCATGCGCAAAAGAACGATAACAAAGACGTGACACGCAGCACGCTGTCGCACGGAAGTGAACACGGAGGCCGCCGAAGTCGGCGTTCGGTTTCATTTAGAAGTCGATGTTCTTCTGCGGCTCCATTCGGTTTGTTTCGATACGCTTTCAGACACAGACCGGTTACGATACGACCCCGCAAGTTTTGCTTGTACAGAATTACAGAAACACTTCTGACTCCCTCCATCGCAGCTGTCTTCCATGTTTGTCTTCACCGAGCGACTCCCGCCAGCGCAGAACTGTGACGAATGTCGATCTAGAGAGACGTAAAAGTCGCATGAATTCTGATATGACTGTTCAGACTGAGGTCGCACTGCAAAAAATCAGACCTGTGTCTGATTTAGGACCACATATGAAAGTGGCTCAAATCAGAATTGAAAAGATCAGATTCCATGTGATTTGTGCCGTTCACACTGTTATGAAAAAAACAGATCTGAGTCACATATCAGCAAAAAAATTGGATTTGGGCCACTTCTGTCTGCAGTGTGAACGTAGCCTTAGGCTCCATAGTTCAGTGCCTAATAAATGTCTTTTTTCAAGATAAAACCACATTTTAGAGTGGCCTTTTATTGTGACCGGCCCAAGGCACACCTGTGCAGTAATCATGCTGTTTAATCAGCATCTTGATAAGCCACACCTGTCAGGTGGATGGATTATCTTGGCAAAGGAGAAGTGCTCACTAACACGGATTTAAACAAAATTTGAGAGAAATAAGCCTTTTGTGTGCATAGAAAAAGTCTTAGATCTTTTATTTCAACTCATGAAAAGTGGGAGCAAAAACAAATGTGTTGCGTTTATATTTTTGTTCAGTATAATTATCGATTAATCTATTGATTATTTTTTCAATTAATCGATTAATCATTTAGTGTATAAAATGTTAAAAAATAATGACAAATGCCCATCACAAGTTCCCAGAGCCCAAAGTGATCCTTCAAATGAAAAGCAGCAAATCTTAACATTTGTGAAGCTGTAACCAGAAAATGTTTGGTATATGTGTTTTTTTTTATTATAAATGACTAAAACAATGAATCAATATTATGATTTATTTTGTGTGTTCCAACTAAATGACTAGTGGTTTCAGCACTAATGTGTGCTGCTCAGTGCGGTGGTTGTGGTTGTACCTGCTGCACAGCGGCCGCCTTCATGTCTTCACCTTCATGTCTTCACCTTCATGTCTTCACCTTCATGTCCTCACCTTCATGTCCTCACCTTCATGTCCTTACCTTCATGTCTTCACCTTCATGTCTTCACCTTCATGTCTTCACCTTCATGACTTCACCTTCATGTCCTCACCTTCATGTCTTCACCTTCTGCAACAGTTTTATTTGCAAATGCAGCTGTCCCTGGAATATGTGTTTAATATGTATTTTTATATGTGTGTTCTCCATTGTTTTGCATTGGACTTCATCACAAGCTGCTGATGCTAAAGGTGTTCATTTGACCTCTGACCTCTCACAAAATGCTGATGTGTGTGTGTGTGTGTGTGTCTCCACTGCCCTCTTCAACACTAAATAAATAAATACTTCATTGCTCCCTGTAGGGAAATAAACTTCTGCGTGTCGGACGGTGGCCGGCGGGCAAACGCTCCACGATGGCGAGAGAGAGATTTTAATTTAAAGTTGCTCTGTATCATTTTCCCATCAATAAATCATCAGCAGATTAATTTAGAAACATCAGTCTACTGACACCAGTAATATTGTTTGTTCTAGTGTTTCTCCACATTAAGACCACATTTCCCAGAAGCCCCGTTGCTTCCTACAACGTTGCCCCCGCAGTATTGGCCCATAAAATAATTTTTCTCATCTGTTCGTTATTATTACAAAATTAACTAGGAGGATGACATTTGATGAAATTAACAATCATAAAGCTTAAAAAAGCTGCAACATGCTTTATAAATCGAAATCCCCTAACCCTAGTAAATAAATGTGTCTTGGTATGTATGAGGGGTGGAAGTAGCAAAAACAATAAATGAAACACTGAATGGATTAAACAGCTATCTAATTAAATGGTGGGTTGAATAAAATGCTATCATATTAATTGTTGCATCAAATAAAATCAATAACATTCAATATTGAAATACCAAATTAAATCATTACACAACAATGAAATTCAATTATTTACAAATCATTTGTTTCATTTATTACTTTTTGTTACTTCCACGCCCCATAGGTACGAGAGAGTACTCATAATTACTTGTTCAGTTTGTGTGTGTGTGTGTGTGTGTGTGTGTGTGTGTGAGAGAGAGAGAAAATGCGTGCCTGTTATTTTATGAATGAGGTGAGTTTCAGCTATTTTTACAATGTGCGCAGTCAGAAGGCGAGCGGATGCGTCTCCTCCAGATGAACGGAGACGATCACTAACCTGGCTAATAATTTCAAGCCCTTCGTCTTCACTGTGTGTTAACCATGAACGAGGCCAGAGGCACAGAGCCGACGTCAACAACACACACTTTAATCAAGTTACAACGTCAAAACACGAGTCCAAATGAACTGAGGCTCTGGATATTAGTCCAAATGAACTGAGGTCCAAAAAAAAAAAAAAAGAGGCAGAAATGTCCATCCATGCATAATGTCACATTTAGAGAAAATACATTCAGACACAAAGTGCATGTCGGTACAATGGCTGCTGTAAGTTGTTTTACATTAAGTTAGACTTCAAAGTGAACATCTCTTTCTTTCTTTTTGTAATTATTGACTTCTTCTTCAGTGAAACTCTGCTTCACATTCACGCCCGGAAGCTGCCAAGTAGGACCGGGAGTCGATTCCAGAAAGAATCGATTCTTCAATTCCAGGCGTTTAGGAATAGAGAATCGACTCCAAAGTTGTGGAGTCGATTCCACACAGTACAGAAAATGTGAATCCCACAGCCAAATTCCTGATAAGATTATGCGATAAGGTGGTTCAATAAGTGGCTCAAGTCTGCCTGGCAACAGAGCGAGGGAGAGATCAGACCAGGTGTTAGACACTGCCGCTGACTGTTGAGAAAATGGTTAATTCTACACCACACACATTGGTAGTGTGGCGGTATTTTGTCTGGACTCGACTCTTGTAGTTGATTCCAAAATTTTCAGAATCGAACAGCCGCCAGTACGACCACGGTCTTCTGGGCCGCCGAGTCGGGGATTTAGTGCCTTGCTTAAGGGCTACAGCAGCTGTTAAAGGAAGGGTTTCTCATTCTTGATAGCCTTCATTTTGATAGCCGTCATGGGATTCAAACCGGCGATGTTCCGGTCACAGGCGCGCCTCCCTGACCTCCAGGCCGCCCAGAACCGCTTCATTACTTCACATCAGACAGTCGAACCTCTCAGCAGAAAAACGTTCAGTACTTGGACTTATTTTCCTGGTCCATCACCCTGGATTTTCTGTGTTTTTAAATGATAGCGGGGCGTCGCGGTGGCACAGTGGTCTGGGATGCGTGCCATGCGGGAGCGACGTCCCGGGTTCGAGTCCGGCCCGAGACGTTTGTCGCATGTTTTCTCTCCCGGTCCTTCCTGTCTCTCTCTACGTTGTACTGTCTAGTAAAGGCAAAAAATGCCCCAAAAAAACGAAATGCCAGCACCCTAAACCCTCCTAGAAGATCACCCTCGAAGACTTGGACTCGTTCTCCGTGGGCGCCGCCCTCTCGGCCTTCTCGCCCGCCTCCTGCTCGTCCTCGCCCGCTCCCTCCCTCTTCAGGATCTTCAGCGGCCACCAGAGGGAGCTGCTGCGGCGGCGGTCTCTGCGGAGGACGGGTCGTACCGGCCAGCAGCAGGGGGCGCCCTTATCCCCTGTCAGGAAGTAGAGCAGGGCGTTGAGCCAGGCGTTGCAGGACGCCAGCGGCCGGGTGACTTTGTAGCAGATGGAGACGGCCTTGATGGCGCTGCAGCCGCCGACCTGGCCGCGCCGCAGCAGCAGGAACAGCGTCCGGGTGACGTGGAAGGGCAGGAAGCAGAGCGCGAACAGCAGCGTGATGGTGACGATGGTCTTGATGGATTTCCGGCGCCGGCGGATGTAGTGCGAGTACTGGGAGCCGGAGATAGAGACCGAGGTTCTCTCCCTGCCCCCCTCCACCGCCCCGTCCCCCCCTACACCTTCCTCGCCGCCCTCCGTCGAGCTCGGCGGTGAGCGCAAGGTCTGAAATATTGTCCTGACCACCTGGGAGTAGCACCAGGCGATGATGACGAAGGGCACGAAGAAGCCCAGCAGGTGGAGGACCATGCCGTACGGGACGTAGTCGTCGAACTCCTTGTCGATGGCGTCGTCCCAGCAGTTCATGTATCCCTCCGAAACGCCGCTGCCTCCAGCGACCCATTCCTGCTCCTGAAACCCAGTCCCGTTCGCTCCGTCGCTCCCCCCTCCTCCTCCTCGCACCACGTAGCCCGTCTGGGCGAACCTGAAGATGGGGCAGGTGAGGATGAAGACCACCACCCACACCAGAGCGCAGGTTCCCTTCACCGCCCGCTTGCTCTCCAGAGTGATGGTCCTCATCGGGTGGCAGATGCCCAGGTACCTGAGGAGGGAGGATCAGAGTTCAGTCCATCTCTTCCCAAAATGACACATCACATTTATCACTGTAATCAAGATCTTCTTTGTCAGGCTTCTACTGTTCAGCTTAAAGAAATAAATAGACTCAGGTTCTCAGTCTACGACTCGTACACTAAACATCACTTACAAGTTTGATACTGTCACTCCGAGTATGGCAGCACTGGTTTGGGGATTTGTCTTCTGCAATTTTGGACCTTTATATAATGTTTTCTAGGTAAACTTATGGTGTTACATCTGATGCTGCCCCACCTGCTCACTAAACCGAGAACCACAATGGAAATAAGTCTGTGGACTTTTTGTGCTGTCCTTGATTTTATCAGAGATACATGAAACACAAGTTATAGGTTTGTTTTTATGTGTTTTTCAGATATGTCAAATAAACAAAACTAAACCCAGAATAGTCCAATGGATGACAGAGGGGATTGACTCTGGTTTCTCAGAACTCTTTCGGTACAAACTGACTGATATTGACTGTGTGTCCTCAGAGCCAGTGAGACGCTCAGACAGGAGGAAGGCACACAGCCAAAACGGCATCATGTTTGTCCCAATAAAGCTGTAACTGAGTATTCTGGGTAGAGCCTCGTCTCCTGAAATTTCATGAAATGAGCACGATGTCTTAAAATGGAAATAAGGACCTCAGTGCAGGAAAAGTGAGAGAAACTCGTTTCCCCAGCAGGAAAGGATCAGATGGAGGAGACGGGACTAGAGAAAGGAAGTAGTTTGATGGTGCAAAGTAACCCCAGAGCTACTCAGCACGCGTCCTGTTGGTGTATCCGTATTTGCGGCCCAGCTGCAGCTCGGCACTTTAAACAGCTACAGCAGCTCCGTTACTGTCCGCCCGGTCCGTCCGGTCCGTCCGGTCTGCTGCACGTACGGTTTTACCTCTGGGTCAGTGAACACAGTTATCTAGTTTTGTTTATTGTTACAACAACTCAAGTTGTACAGGTCGTCACGAATGGGCGACGACCGGGGTTCAATTCCCAACTCATGACAAGAAGTTTTCATTTATTGAACCGTGAGCAAAACCTGAAGCTAACCTGAAGCTAACTGTTTTAGCTGCTGAACTGAGGCGTTAGCTAACCTTCTCATGTGACCAACAGGTGGAAATGTCCAGTCCAGTTCCTGCTGTTGGAACATAATCCTTTACTGGAGGACGGTCCTGATCTGAACTGGATTCCTGTCAGAAACATTTCACAATACATTTAATTGCTCATTTGACAAAACTGTTGTCTGGGTAAGAAATCATTTTAATCCTTCATCATTTTAAAGTGCTGAACTGAGCACCAATGGTGTATTTATTTCTTCTAGAAAATAGCATAGTTTTGAAGCATAGTTAAGCATATTTAAGTAAAGTTAAGAATGGAAATTTTATGTTTTAGAATGAATTGATTTGTCTGGTCATCAGTGAAAGACAAACCGTCTCTCCTCCCTGAAAAACTGCAGCGGCTGCAGTAAAGCAGCTCAGTGACCAACAGCAGACCCACAGCAGTGGAGCAGCAGCTGTTGAGGGTTTGCTAAACTGAAACTGAAATGTGTGTAAACTGTCCAAGTATGAAGCAAGGCGTTGCTGATACATTCAGTCATTTCTTATAGTAACTGCTATAGTGTTTCTATAATCATTCAGTCATTTCCTATAGTAACTGCTATAGTGTTTCTCCCCCGGATCATGCCGCAGTGAAAGATAAAATTCTCGGGGAAACACTGGATGAACGCTGCTGCAGCCTCTGCTGTCTCCCTGAAAGTTGAAAGCTTCAGGTTAGAGTCAGCGTCGCGCCAACGTGACGTTCTCCTGCTCCACAGAGCGCGTTGACTTTTGAATGGATACACCAGAAAACAATCAATTCGACTTTATTTCAATGAGGGAGAACGCGTGCGTCAGCCATCGAGAATTGAACCTCGGCTATTTTTTATCTTGGACGCAGCCATCGAACGCAACGCGAGCAGTGGATCTTTCAGTGCTGGTAAAGGAATCATTCCTTCTTCGGCTGTGGTGGGGCGGGGCCGGCAGCCGGTCTACACAGCAGCTTACAGGAAGTTGTTCTGAGGAGAATTTGCGGCTCCCTCCATTCCCAGCCCCCTTCACACATCATTACATCCGGCCAATCGCTGCGGCGGTGGGCGGCGTGTTCGGGCATTTCTGTTTCGGAGAGTCACATTTCCGAAGTGCATCGCCCCCAAACAGAAGCCTCCTCCGACCTTCAGAACATGTCTGAAACCTCTCAGAACTAAGCATAAACCAAGTTTAAGAGACTACAGGCCCTGCGCTTAAACATATATCAAAAATGTAAAAGCTACTGAATGGAGTGGGAGGAGCTTCAAGTCGCTCCGAGTTTTGACAACAAGCTTTAGAAAAGAGGTGAAAACAGCAACAAGCTGCAGACTGTAACAACAGATGGAGTAGTGAGTGTTCTTCACCCACAGGTTTCTGAAGGGCCGTTTTGAAGCCAAAAGATCGGGTTTACGATCGCCGCCATTTTTTGGAGCCGGAGCAGCCAGAGTGAAGCCGAGGGTCGTCCACAGAGCCGCAGCTCCGCCTGCTATTGGTCCGTAATCGCCGACCTGTCGATCACTAGGAAAACAACCCTGTGTTTTAGAACCGTTAAATCCTATTAATGACGCAATTATTTTGAAAAATAAGGACACAGTTGGGCGGTCTGGAGTCTTTTTGGATCCTCTAGTGGACGTTAGAGGAATCGCCGCCTGCCGCCACTTCCTTATTGGCTTCAAAATCCACCGGTGGTTTTGGCCACTTGGTGTGGATGTTGGTTTATATCACCATGTCTCAAGGAAATCTCCACGTTAGTTTCAGGATTGGTTATAGGGTCTGAAATCTGAAATAATCCGCTTATGTATAATTGTATAAATAAATGTATAATTTTGTTGCGTTGTGACTTACAATGTTGCTACATGAACATTTTGTTGCTGCACTAAGTGAAAAAAAGCACTACCAATTCTTTACCTTTTTTTGTTTTAGTTCTTAAATAGAAGGTTATTTATAACTATGTTGTGTTCATTAACAATGCTGAAAGCTATTTTGTTACTGAGTGCAATAAAAACACTTCCTGTTTTTTAACTAAGAACAAACAAATTACCTAAAAAGATTCAATAAGGCATTTGAAAGGATTCGGATTTGACAAGCAGAGTCAATACTGGATTCAGATTCAATAAAACGCTCTGAGTCCTACCTGTGGACGGAGATGCAGGTGAGGAAGAAGATGGAGCAGTAGAGGTTGAAGTAGAACAGGAAGCGGACCAGGCGGCACATGAAGTCCCCGAACACCCAGCGGTCCCGCAGCACGTAGCTGGCCACCAGGAAGGGCAACGACAGGCCGTACATCAGGTCGGTGGTGGCCAGGTTCACCATGTAGATGAGCGAGGTGTTCCAGCGCCGCGCGGAGCCGGCGCTCCCGCGGCCGCGGCAGCCGCCGTGGCGCCGGCAGGAGCGCAGCAGCACCACCGAGTTCAGGCTCAGGCTGAAGACGAAGGTCAGGGAGTAGCAGACGGGCAGGAAGACGTACTTGTAAGATTCGTCGATGCTGCAGGACGAAGGCGGGGGGGACGAGGCGTTGGGATGGGCGCTATCCGGTGTGGTGTTGGAGGCTTGGCTCAAGCCCATGATGCTCGGCGGCTATTTGTGGCTCGTCTGGAGCGGCTCATGTTCCTCTGGTTTCATCTTAGCTCCTTCCTTCAGCTGAAGTCCTCTTGTGTGCCGGAGTTTCCTTCATTTGTCCTCTGTCTCTGTTTCTGTCTATCTATTTATCTATCTATCTATCTATCTATCTATCTATCTATCTATCTATCTGTCCAGTCCATGTCTCTCGGGTCAGAAGGAGTTTTCTGTGACAGAGAGAAAACACACAGTCATTAGTTCGGAAACGCTCTTTCAGAATGAACCGCTGGCGTTTTGCTGATGAAGACTGTCTCGCTCAATTAGCCCGTCAATCATTAACGCGTCTTTCCGGAAACCTCTCTCCATTCATGCAGGTGCGGTAGTATCCGAGCCTGTGTTTTGGAACAAAGCGACGGTCTAATGATGTTACGCAACCGGAGAGCGACCTGGTTGCAGAATAGCGGCAACTGGAGCAGAATCAGAGTCTCTATAAGTATGAAAGGTGTAGAGGAATTTGTGTTGGTTGACTGCTGCCAGGAAAATGAAGCACATCTCAACATTTACTTATAAAACAGTTCAGTTTTTGAGGACAGAATTATTTGAATCACAGAATCACACCTGATGGCCCTTAATTGAATCAGGTGTGCAAGAGTAGAGGAGCTAAAAGTTGCAGGACAGGTGGAACTTGAGGACTGGGTTGAGAACCACTCATCTAGACTTGGTGCACATCTTGCCCAGAATGCATTGTGGTCACTCGTCGTTTCCTGTGCAAGACCCACCATAGTGGGACAAGTGTTATATAAGTGTAAGTAAGCAAACAGTATTTAGAGGATTTAAACGGATTCGTCAGCGTCCGTTCAGCCAATCAGATCGTTCCTACGTTTGTTTTGTAGAAACTAGCGGCGAACACAGAGACGACGGTCCGACCGGAACAAAGATAACACAGAGGAAGCTGGTGGAGCGTTGGGATGACTGGAGGTTTCAGATCAGGTTCTGATTGAACTTATACAGTAGAGTCTGTTTCTTCTGTTTTCTATCAAGCAGCTCCGTTATGAGCAAAGCTTCCTGTTCTTCTGCCTCGCCGCCATGTTGACGCTCAGAACAAACCAACACACACATCTATCAGCAATAATTATCTGTTTTCTGATGGATCGGTGTGGCAGTGCTGCTTTAAGCTGTCAGTTCTACCTTGAGACGTCCTGCCTGTTTCTCAGCCTGGTCCGGTCCGGTCCGGTCTAGTCTGGTCTGGCCCGGTTCGGTCTGGTCTGGATTGAAGGGTCTCCGGGTTTTTCTCCTCTGACCTTCAGCGTCTCTGTAAATAATTGATCAGCGTTCATTCAGTCAGAACTGCAGGAATGAAACTCAATCCAGCCGCTGCAGTGAGACAGCAGCAGCACACTGGAGCTTCAGCAGCTGAAGATTTCCAACATGAAATATCCACCATTTTAAAAACCATGAGCTTGGAGTTGTAGGTTTCTGTCTGGGCAGAGACCGGCTCTGAGATACTGAGCATCCCAGCTGGAAGAACTGTTATATACCCTACTTTCTGTTTAATATTTAACCCATAAAGGTTATTTTTTTAAAACATAAAACAATCACAAAAGCATAAAGTAACATTCAAAATCATGAATATTTAGATAACTCAATTTTGATGTAAAAAAAAAAGTCAGATAGAACCTTTAACTCCAACATTCGGTGAGATGAGACCGTTTGTAAATGCAGGATCAATCCGTCGCCTGAATCCTTCAGAGGAACAGGAGGCGTTTCGTCTTCTGCCAATCACAAATATCCTGAAAAAGACTGAAGGCAAACTGCAGAAATCCAGTTTTTAATGCAGATGGAATCACTCACCTTTTTCCTCCTGATGCTTTAAATATCTTGTCAACAGCAACTCCTCCCGTTTGGTTTCCTCTCTCTCCCTCTCTCTCTCTCTCTCTCTCTCTCTCTCTCTCTCCCTCTCTCGTTACCTGAGTCTCTAGTTAGGAGGCAAAGTGCATCAGACTCAGTATGATCTATGTGGTAAACAAACCAACCCTTCCTTCTCTTCCTCTTCTTCTTCTCCTCTCTCTCCTCTGCTGTGGGTCAGGCATCAACTTGGACTGTCACTCCCCCCCCCCCCCCCCCCCCCCCCCTCCCCTCCCTATTTTCCCCTCATCATCATCATCCTCCTCTCTGTTTCTCTGCTTCATTAGGAGAGCGCAGCAAGACAAAGCGCAGTGTGTGTTTAAAGTGTGTGTTTAAAGTGTGTGCTCAGGCATCGCAACACAATCTCAGGTCAAACAGCCGGCAGGCAGCAGCGGTATGAATAAACACGGCCAGAGGAAACACCGAATAACACCGTGACTTTTATTCAATACAAAATCATTTCCGCCCATACAGTGAAAAAATACATTTCACATACACATACTTATTGTCATCTAAATAAATGTCTGTTTTGTCGCTCTCTGTTACCGATTCATACCGTACAACCGGTTCATAAAGCTCTTCCATTTCCATCCATTTCCATAAACAGCCGGTGTCTGGTCGCTCTTTCCTAGCAAAAATCCTCCCGCCGCACAGGAAGTGATGCGTTTTACGTTTCCTGTTTGTTTGGAAAAAACAGAAGAAGAAGAAGAACTGGGTAGTTAGCATGAGCAGTGATAGCCACCATGGCTGAACAGACAGAGAGAAGAGAAACTCAAACTGCAGCAACAGGAAAACAAACAAAACCAAGATGAAAAACACTTCAAGATGAGAAGGGAGGATGAGGAGCGATGAAGATGTGTCTGTTCTTTTGGACTGGTAGGTTTCACTTTATTATGACTTTATTATGTTGGTCCAGTGCCACTGAGAGCAAAACACCAAAGCAACGACCACCGATCAGCAGAGATGTCGCCAAAGTCAAGAAAAACATTATAATTTTAAAGAAATTGTTCACCCAGAAATGACATTTTCTCATTGCTTACTCAGCTCATGTCAGTGGAAACACCGGTGTGACGTCGAGCTCTGCGTACGAGCGTGAACACAGAAATGGGGAAATGTTGTTTTGACGTCGAACAGCGTGTGAACATGTGTGAACGGTTGCAGTGAAGTTTTGCACTAAATCCTGGTGTAAATATCTGACTTTTGGACTCACAGTGCGATCGTCTGGCTTCACAACACTTGGATGATGCTGTCTGGAGAAATTTGATGGTCATTTTTTACCTTTTTGGAACTCTAACTGTAAAGAACCACGACCCGCTAACTTCAGCTGCTAGCTAACTCGCTGGGTTTCAACTGACATGAGAGTGAGTACATAATGAAAGAAAAACATAATTTTGGGTGAACCATTCCATTAAGACTCTGTTTAAAGAGTCCAAATATATAAAAATTGGCCAAATTTTTTTTTTATATGTCGATGACATTCAACTTAACATATTCAACTTAACATATTCTGGATGCTGGAAATGCATTTTGTGTTGTTGACAACATAAACTGTAGCTGCATCCAAAATACTGTAGCTGTAGGATTCATGTTGTTTACATTGACTAATACGTTCTTAGCTCATTTGATTTACCTTCTGAGACATCTCTAATCATATTAAGTGTATGTGAAATTTATTTTTTCTGTGTGGAGGGAAAAGTAAATATCAAAAAACAAAAAAGTTTTAAAAAGTCCAATGATCTTTACAGTACATTGTTTCTCATGAATACAACATTCAATCCCTTAACACAGGTCAATATAAGAGACTATATGGAGTAAAAAATGACATATCAAAATATAATTCTTAGTAAGGCACTAGAGGACATTGTAAATGAAGTAGCAGCGTCTTGGTTTCCTATGCTGGTGGTTAAAACAGCCAGTTTAAATCATGTAAATATCACTGGCTAGTAAATAAACCAAGTTTGTATTGCTGCTGTCAGATGAAACCTTTAAATCCGTTAAATTTCAGGGATTCAGAAAAACAGCCTCAGATTGTCGACCTTTAAAGAACCATGTAAACGTTATGAAAGGAAAAATCGGAGTTAGGTTTTCACGACAGCAGCAATATATTACTATTATTATACGTCTAACACTTGTGTTTATATACACATAGTATAAGTGGATAATTCCCTTATATTGACAAGTAAACAATTATGTAATGACTCCCTGTACCAAAAACACTGAGCGTCAATAAGCAGTAAAAGGGGAATGCCACCAAAATTAACTAAAGACAGTTTAGACATTTTCCTAAACGTTTACAATCTGTTTTTTTCTGTTGTTTTATGAGTTTGGGTAATGAACTTCCAAGATTGTGGGAAAATTAAACTCTATAAGACCTTTCTGATTTGCATTGTTTGAGATTGTTAAAAGAACTTGAGGAAAATGTCTTTTTTCAGAATGACTGTCACAGTAAATTTTGGTGGAGTTCCCCATTATAATTTTTCATTTCAGTTTGTTTTTTTCTTCACCAGGCACTTTCCACCATGTAGGAATAAGTTTCAGCTTCAGCAAAAAAGCTAGTTAGCATTGTTAGCATTCCTCATGCAAACCAATGGGCCGCACTAGCGTTTATCTAGCATGTTAGCTTGTAGGTCTCAAATGCTAACAAATTGTTTTTAAGTGTATTAAGTGTAGAAAAATAACAAACTAACCAAACTAAAATGTTAAAGTATGTCACTGAAGTTTAGCTTGTCTTGCTACACATGCTGGGAGTGGACTGTTCCCTTGTTACAGTGACTGGAAAAGGTAAACACAATAACACTTGTGGTAAGTTGGAATCCCTCGTTTGTAGATAGATTACATCTGGATTTACACCAGCTGGCCGGGACTGAATCCTGTTTTCTGATCATGTTGTAGTTTGGCTGTAGCATGGATCACCAGATCAACAGAGAGGATGTCGAAATACACACCGGATGTCAGCTGGACCACATTCTATTGGTTAAAAATGTAGAAATGACAGAAACTTTGACCGTCGTTTTTTCTGTTAAGGCTGAAAACAAATCTTTTATCTGACTGTCTAGACACAAATCGCTAGCCAAGCTGTTGTTTGATCTACAGTTAACTGCAATAAAACATTTTTTAAACTGGATTGTTGAATTTTTTGTTTTTAACAGAATTTTCAGATGACATCACTGGCAGCCATCTTGGAGGTCCTCAGCTCTGTGAACAGCTGACTGTGTTTCTGTCGTCTCAACTGAATTGAACAGACGGTTAATTTCTGTCTGTTTCTGACTGAACTGATCATTTCATCACTGATCCATCTGATTGATTTAGTGTTTAGATAATGTCAGCTTGTTAGCTAGCTAACCATAGCATCTGGTCAGCTAACATCACTGTCTTGTTGTTAACACATCTGATTAGCACACTAGCTAACGTAGCTAGCAGCAGCTAGCGTTAGCATGTTCACATTAACATCAGTGTGTTTGCCGGCTAGTTAGCTAGCTAACAGTTTGTAGAGACTAGGGACTAGGGCTAAAGACAAGACAGCCTCACTGATATCTTTGTACAACAAAGCCCAAAGCATCACCATCCAGACACAAAATATGGTAAATATGCTAAAATATGGGATCTGTATCAGAGTTGACCACATCCAAATCTGATCCCAAAACCTTCTGATTCAGACTGTTAAGGCAAAAAGAAAGAAATTAGATCCGTGCCACATGGTCAGAAAATAAGCTTTCTGATGCATCTGTAAATCCAGCTGTGCTGCTGACTGAGCATAACAGACCCAGAAATGAGTCACTGTCATGTTTGATAATACATTGATGAAAAACTTTGTCTAGTTTAATTATCAGAGTTGGTCATCCAATCTACTTCCCATCATTCCTTCTTAATATTCTGTTTTTGCGTTTTGTTTATTGCAGTTATACTTCTGTCCATCGACCGGTCACTGTCAGAGGGACAGTTTTAATTCCTGAAGAGCCGAGGAAGAGGAAGGCTTCGCTCTCCCACCTTCCTCAGTCTGATCACAACCTCCTCCTCTTCCTCCCCAAGTCCCCCTCACTTCCCATGATGTCATTTCCTGCTGCAGAACAAAGGACGAGACCGGCTTATCGGGTCGAACAAGGTAGGAACACTCAGGTTCAGGGTCTCTGTAACCGGGCGACCCGTTCCCACGGTGTTAAAAACATATCAAGGCACTTTGAATAAAGCGAACATGAAACAGCACGTTATATCAAAGGAGTGTGAACACAGTTTATTAGAAACGCTGAGTAATGTATGTTTCTTTCTGATTTGAACGCCTCTTGGCCTGCCGGGTTCGCCACTGAAATCTCTAAGTTCCATCCTTGACTGAAAGCATTGGCCAATGACAGACTCTCTCTCTTCATGGTTACTTCTTGTTGCTCTGGCTGACAGGGAGTCATCACTTCCTGTCAACCTGCGTGTCTGATGTCACTTCCTGTCGACCTGGTTGTCCAGGTCGTGTCACTTCCTATTAACCTGAGTACCCTGGGTTCCCTTCCTGTTGCCTGGGCGTCGGCGTTAAGTCAAACTCGATAGACGACCGGGCTGACTCGTGATCCGTGGCAGTAAAGCGCTCCTGGCCAAACGTCCAGGCCGATGTGAGTCGAGGTCCGGACCTCCCGGGCGGCGGTCCCGGCGTTAGGTCAGGTCCTGGACGTCCAGCAGCATGGCGTCCTGTTTGGTCCTCAGCTGGTCTCGGACCAGCAGGTGGGCCACCAGCTCCGAGCTCAGAGCTGGAAGAAGAGCGACAACACAATCAATCACAGAGCGAAGGATGTTACCTGTTCCTGAGGTCAGACGTGTGGGTTTGCAGCTGAGAGCTTCAGGCTGCAGCACGTCTGGTCGTGTCTTAGCTTATATTAGCTTTAGTAAATGCTCCTGGTTAGCTTGAGAGAGCCGGACCACATCAGGATTGGGATTCTCACATGTACCGCTTTATTCAACTATACTTGTCAACCATGCAATGCCTGGTCTCTACGGCACTATATTCTCTGAACATACATGCGTAGATTAATATAGTGAAACACGTACCAAGTCGTTACTGAAGAGACTTAAAGCTACTCGTTGGGAGACAGACTGGGTAGAGCAGAACTGAATACCTGTTGCTGTAACTCCATCTCAGGAAAAACAAGGAGCGCCGCCCAGTGACGTAATCTGTTACTGCAACTAAACAATGTTCCAAAAGCACAGCAGGCTTATTTCTGACTGTTACAAGGTGCGGGACAGTCCCTGGAGAGCGTGAGGCGCGTCGCTGCATGGTGCCATGTCATTTTTACAAAGTCTGTAATCATTGCAGAAGGGAAGCGTTCAGTAAAATGATGGATAGCACAAAACCCTTGGAATTGCTTTGTTTTTTCATCTGCATATGCAGCAGAATATAAATTGCTATTGATCGCTATCTCCTGTTTCAGAATGAAGAGGGAGAAATTTGATTTGCTTATCTAACTCTGCCACATTCATTTCCACATGACGCATGAACCAGGAAAGAGGCACCGCAGTGTTGAGAGATTTGGGTTTAGAGTTAAAATAAGAATCAGGATTAGCTTTATGTTCAGGGGTAGAAGTGAGGTTAGGTTAGGATTAGGACTTGGATTTGGGCTAAAGGAAAACTCCATTCAGTAGTTGTGTTTCTCTTCTTGGTGGATAACCGGCCAATCGTAGACGAGGTGACGTCACCTCCAGATGTTTCCAGCAGCTCCAGTGGAGTTTGATATGAGAAAATGTTTCAGGATGTAAAACCTCAGCGGTAAACGTCAGGTTTTGGTGTCAGTCCCTCAGAATCAAAGAGCGAGGGCTTCTTTCTAGAGCCGCCATTTTGCACCGAGAGACGTTCAACAATCATACAGGGAGAAATCCATCGTAGAAGAGGAGAGAGACCAGTTTCTCCACCACAGGAGCAGGAGAGAGACCAGAATGCACTGCAGGAGCAGGAGAGAGACCAGAATGCACTGCAGCAGCAGGAGAGAGACCAGAATGCACTGCAGGAGAGAGACAGGCTGGGGTTTCAGGAAGGAGAGACTGTCACTTTTTTTGGACTGGAAAAACTCTCGCTCTGCTATCTCTCTCTCCATCTACATATAAAATCCACAGCTGATTGCAAGTCCAGGCCCGTTCTCTGGAGGTTGTTGAAAGGCATTCTGGGAAATGTAGTAAATCACTAACTGCAGTAGAAGTAGACGAGGCAGGTTGAGGGAAAGTGGGAACACCAAGACAGTAAATGACAACACTTCATCTGGTGTGTGTGTGTGTGTGTGTGTGTGTGTGTATGTGTGAGAGAGTGTGTGTGTGTGTGTGTGTGTGTGTGTATGTGTGAGAGAGTGTGTGTGTGTGTGTGTGTGTGTGTGTATGTGTGAGAGAGTGTGTGTGTGTGTGTGTGTGTGTGTGTACCGTGGACGTCCTGTTGAAGCGAGGCCTTCAGGCCGCTCAGCTGCTGCAGTGAAAGCTCCTGCAGCTCGCAGCGTTCCAGATGCTTCCGCCTGGAGACCGCAGCGCTGCCGGCCGCACGCTGCACACACACACACACACACACACACACGCACACATGCACACACACACACACACACACACACACACACACACACAGTCAACACCTTCCCTTCATCTGTCCTTCCTTCCTTTCTATTAATTCTTTCTTCCCTTCACTCTTCCTTTCTTCCTTCTCCCCTGCCTTTCTTGCATCCTTCTTTCCTTCTTCCTTCCCTTCTGTCGTTCTTCCTCTATTCTTTCTTTTTCTTTCTGTATTCTTCCTTCTTTTTTTCCTCCCTACCTTCCCTTAATCTGCCCTCCCTTCCTTTCTATTCTTTCTTTTTCACTCTTCCTGTCTTTCTCTGTTCCTCCTTTCTTCCTTCGTCCGTACCTTCCCTGCATCCTTCTTTCCTTCCTTCATTTCACTCTTCCTTCTCTTCTTCCCTCCTTCCTTCCCTCCTTCTTCTCACCTCCTTCTCCTTCTGTTCTTCCAGCAGTTTGTCTCTCAGCGCCCTCAGCGCCGCGGCCACTTCCTGTTTAAGCCCGGCGGCATGGCAACCGTTGCTCCCTGTTCCCATGGAAACCTGGAGACATGGCAGAGTCAGCAGTCAGATTCGTGCGGCCGAGGCGAGGCTGCGGCTGCGCAGCGCCCTCTGCTGGCTTCCTTCACTTTGGGTTCGATTCATAAAGTTAGCATGTTTGTAACTTTCATCATGCTAAAGCTAAAGCTGGTGATACACAGGCAAATCTTTTATTTGGAAAATTTGGGGAAATTTCTCACTGAAAACAATGTAGCAGTTTGAAATCTAGCCAAGCTTGATCAGAGAGCAAGCTGTCAACATCAACCAATCAGAGACAAGAGATATGGTCAGGTGACCTGTCCTAACTAGGAAATAACAGCTGTGATTCTTTCTATGTAACATTTAATCCAGCAAGCTAGCTGCTGGATGCCAGAGCCCAACAGAAGAAATCACATGAAAATGAGAAGAAACTGTCCAATCAGAGAGCGGCTCCACAGAACACCTCGACATTTTAACGAAGTCTGAAACTCAACTCAAAATGTAGATTCTGTTTTACATATTCGAGCATTTGAGGCCTGAAACTGAGACGATCACACCAGGACCGGCAGACTTCCTGTACTCAGATGAGCCTTCAGGTTTATTCAAAACCTTTTTGGTTTCTACATCCTTCATGTTGGTTTGATGGAGAACAAGTTCCTGTCTTTAAATACTGTAACCTTTAATTCAGTTTTGGTCCAGATGACAGCACACACACTGTTTTGGCAGCAGGCTGTTGGGACGTTAAGGATAAAAACATCATAAAATATACTTAATAAAATCTGAAATGCTTTAGTCTATTGCATTTTTACCTTTAAGAAAACACAGAAAGAGTTTTTATATAAAAAAGTTTTATATTAAAAGATGGGTTTGTCAGTGGCAGTGACTGTTCACCAAGTCACCAAGTCACCAAGTCACCAAGTCACCCAGTCACCAAGTCACCAAGTCACCAAGTCATCAAGTCACCGGGTCTTCAGTGAATTATAGATTCTGGGGGTAAAAAGGCAGGAACGGACCTTTCTGTCGGCTCCCTCCTCTTCCTCACTGTCGCTGTTGTTGATGAAGCAGAGCTGCAGGTTTCTGTGGCTGCTGAGTCTGTGGACAGAGACACAGACCGAACAACACTTACATTCTGTCTGTTGTTTTTCTGTCTGTATCCTGCTGCTGTTTGCTGCTGCGGGGCCCGGTTTCCCCTCAGAGATCAACAGAGTTTCATCTAATCTATAAAAGAAAATATTTCACCAGATATACCATAAAGCTTCCAGTAAACGTGAGATGAGGATCCTTGTTTCTACTGAGCGCCTGCTCTTCTGATGTCATCGCTGCTTCCTGTAGGAAAAGGAATCGCAGCTCTTTTTTACTGTTTTACTATGACACTGCAAATATAAGTAGAATATTTTACCATCATTTTAAAGTGAAGCTTAAGTGTCTCCAATAGTAATAAATAATCCCTAATAAATGTCTAGTCGTGTTGGTTGTTAAAACAAATTAATGTCAAGGTCCATTCACATCTAGAAGAAGCTAATTGTCATACATTTTTAATTAATTAATCAAATTATTCATTTTTATTCATATTTAATTGTTTATTAATTTCTTTTCGCTTTTTCTTTCTTCCCCCCATATATTTTTAATTAATTCATTAAATTATTTTTATTTGTTTGTTCATTAATTTTCTCTCTTTCTTTCTTTCTTTTTTCCCCCTTATTTTTGTCATTAATTTCATTACTTACTTTTATTTATATTTAATTGTTTATTTATTAATTTATTTTGTCTCGTTCTTTCACGTCATGTCGGAGCAGAAGGTCCCGACCCTCAGTGTGTCTGAGAACTAAATAAAGGTTGAATTTCTACCTGTACAGGTACAGTACAGCCCAGAATCCTGCAGGAAATAAACACTAAATGAAAACCATGATGGCACACAATGTAAATTAATTCCAGGTTCCCACCGTGGGCCTGTTGTCAAATTCCAAGACTTTTCCATGACTTTCCATAACATCACAGTGTATTTCCATGACGCGTTCTTTCTTCCTGGTCGGTGAAGAAAGTAGAAGAACACGTTCTGCCAGATTCCTGGAAAGTGATCTGTTTAGTAAAAAGTCCTGAGAGAGGCAGAGGCTTCCAGCTGACAGGAGCTTTTATTCCCTGACTCTCCCTGTCTGTTGTTTCCTTACCGAGACGAGAGGACGGAGACTCGACACCTCCGCGGGTCTTCCTCCTCCGTCGCCTTCCTCGCCTCCCCCCCGCTCTGCAGGACACAGGACAGGAGATCAAGTCAAGACATTTTATCACCGAATCATCCCAGACAGGATGAGTCCAGACCCGCTCTGAATAAATGAAAGTGATATTGAGGGTTTGTCTGCAGGAACCAGGCAGCAACATGGGCAGGTGGATCTGGAGGGAAATCTCATCACGATGCACCGGGCCGGACGACTTTTTCCTCAAACGACTTAATAAGCCGACCGTAAACACGCTTTCCATCTCAGGAAAGTAGTTCCGCAGCACAGAAAATAGTCCCCGGCGTAATGAAGAATGTGTTCCCATTTGAATTTGATTTGGTAATAACTACAACAGCCTGACATTGTCATGGTAACAGTTAGCGATTTTTAAAATGTAAACTATGTCTCTGTGAGCTGTATTTAAAGGTTTTTAGCTTACAGTTGGAGCCAATGACTTCCAGGTTGAAGGATAAAAAGGGAACGTGGGAAGTCAGAAAGTAATGGGAGGAGAGCAAACACATTGTTGATTTAGTTATTTTCATAGGATCTGTTGACGGTAAGAAATGTATTTAAAAACACCAGCCGCATCCTTTAATGTGGAGAAACACACTAACAATTGACTTTATTCCAACGGCGGCCATTTTGATCTTATGTCTCACTTGGGGTGGGAAACTCAGTCTGGAAGACTGTCCTTTCTTCAACATGAGACTTCACACAGACCCAGCAGTTATCAAATTAGCTAGCAGCTAGCAATCTCAGTAACAAACTACTTTAATTTAGCAGGGAAGTTAGCTAGCTCACTAGCTAATTAGCTACTAGCTAGCTACCTAGGCTAGGTTCCAGTAGAGCGCTATACCGCTAATAATAGGTAATATGAAGCTATATCCCTCTGGACTCTGGAGATCCAGTTGTTTCTCATACACTTTTCAGTGTGAATCTGTTATGATAAATGTTTTCCACCTGGAGTGTGATATAAATTAAAAATGGCCGCCGTGGGAATAAGAGATAGAGGCGACCAATCATCTTGACCATGATCTCAATGGTTTATGGTAATTATACCCAGGGATCACAGTTCATTCACAGTGACGTATTGATGGTTACAAATGAAACACGGAGCACCTTTAAGCTTTAGTTTACATGTTGACGTTATGATGACATCATGCCAGCTGGCGAACACTTTTATCAACGTTTTCCCCACAGCCGCCCCCGGCGGGACTCGAACCCCCGACCCCGACCCGTCATCCAGGAAGTAGCTGACCTTTGCCCTTTCCCTCCTCTCCCGCTCCTGTTTCTCCAACTCGGCTATCCGCAGGCTGAGGTCCTCCCAGTGCATGATGGGAAGGTCCTGGCGGTCGGTGGCAGACCCTGCTGCCGTCTGGTGATGAAGCTCTTTCTCCTCCTCCTCCTCTTTCTCCTCCTCCTCCTCTTTCTCCTCCTCCTCCTCTTTCTCTCCCTCCACCTCCATCCTCCTCTCTGGAAATGGAGAACATATTGAGGAGGAAGAGGAAGTACGAGGAAACAGAAAAAAATTATAATGATAATAACAGATAATAATAAACTTTAGTTGTATGTCATTTTTTTAAAAACAGAGTCTCCAAAGTGATTTCAAAAGTTCTTGTAAAAAGAGGATTTGGACTAAAATGTGTGTTAAAATGCTGAAAATAACTTTTTGAGGATGTATTCCAGCAGAGTAAGAAGCCTAGCATCGCTAAAGTTTGATTTCTGAGGAATCCCAGAACAGAATAACATGACGGTTACAGTGAGAAATGTATTTTATCTCACCGAAGCTACTAGCTGTGTTCAGAAAACACAGCTAGCTCTCTTAGCTTGCTGTAGCCTAGCATAGCATCCTAGCTAGTTAGCTTGAGCTTCTTTGCTAGTGTGATGCTGAGAAACAGATCTGAGGCGAGGCTTTAAATGATTCTGTTTTGCTTTCAGATTCTCTCTGAATCCATTTTTTTGTTTTCTCCTATAATGAAAATGAACCGGGATTTTGGTTTCTGTTTGCCAGTCGCTCTGTTGTTCAGCTGAGTGAAATAATGATGAAGCTATTAGCCTGTATATTTTAACACGCTACTGAACTTTTAAAAACTGTCCAGCTGACAGCATGGTGTGGATTATTCTCATGAAACTGAAACAGTCTGTAGAGATTTATATTGTTTTTATCAGAATCAGCTCAACTGATAAAGAAAAGCAGAACAGAGGAACCTGAAGCAGAAGCATCAGTGTTTCAGTTTTACTCCTCTACTCATTTACATGTTAGACTGAAAGGGGGCGGGGCCACAATCCCTTATTTGGGCTCAGCAATGATGTAGGCTAACACTAAACAACAACAATAAAATAATTGAATATATATAATAATAATACTAATAAGGAAACATTATAGTATTTTAATATAAACATTTCTGTTTATCCTCCAACTGTGATTCATCACAGTCACTTAAGAATTAGCCTAATAGGCAATTATCAAACAGCAACAAAAACATATTATTTCCTTATGTTCACGTAGCCTAATATTAATGTTGAGCTTGCAGTAAGACCAAGGTCAGAATTTGAAAATAATAGATAATAATAATAGAATAGATAAATAATAGTAGATATTAACATAATCTGATGCATTAATAGCAAGTTTGTAGAACTCAAAATATCAGATGTGTAGGCTAATAATAGCCTAATAATAACAAATTATGTTCTGATTGAATTATCTTCCAAATACATTTCCTTAAGTTGCCTGTGTTTATTGTGTACATATAATACTGATATGCTAATTATATTTATTTTAACAGAAAATAGACATAGGCTATTTGAGGGGGGCGTCTTACCCTGGGTTACTATCTATCTATCTATCTATCTATCTATCTATCTATCTATCTGTGAAGAGTCAGTCTCGACTACTTAACAACCCAATCAAATCAATGATTTCCTCATTTACATAATGAATGTAATGATAACCCGCTGCAGGCCGCGCGCTGTAACCCTTCAGGAGTTAAACAGAAACAAACTGCTCGCTGCTCAGCTCTTCCTGTTTGGCTTCAGTTGAACTTCAGCTGCGGGTTGTTTACAGCGGAGAGTCTGGAGGTTTTACCAGCTAGTCCTGTCCGGTGGGTCCGGTGGGTCCGGTGGGTCCGGTGGGTCCGGACGGGCCGGTCGGTCCGGATCCGCCCGACATCCCGCCGCGAGCCGCTGACCCGCCGCTCCGGTTTACTCTTTATTCAGTCCGCCGTGAAAAGCTGCGGACTTGTTAAAGACTTCCAGTCGAGGAGAGAAGAAGAGAAACTCCCTGAGGAAGGAGGGAGGACCTTCCTCTTCCTCCTACCCCCCCCCCCCCCCCCCCTCTTCCTCTGTTCCCACTTTAACCTCTCGGCTTCAGCAGCAGAGCAACATCCTGCCTGCAGCTGTCTGCAGGAGTATTAGGAGTATTACTAATAGCAGTAGCAGTAGTAGTAATACTAGTAGTACTTGTAATAGGCTAGTAGTAGTAGTTGTAGTAGCAGTAATAGTGGGCTAGTGTAGTAGTACTAGTAGTATAAATATGAAGTATCTTGTATTTCTCTGATCTTTGAGGCTGCAGGTTCACACATTACATTGTTCTGCTGTTCCACTACAGACTGCTGTTATATATGTATATATATATATATATATATATATATATATATATATATATATATATATATATATATATATATATATATACACACACACACACACACACACACACAGAACGATCTGGCTCCAGGTCGACCAGAACCCAGTCTGGTTCATTTTGTTCTTAAAGAGTTCTTTACAGAACCATGCAGGTTCTAACATGGTTCTTTAAAACACCAAAGAGGGTTCTGCTGTGGTTAGGGAACCTCTGTCTGTACTGTGGAGAACCCTGTCCAGACACACAGGAACCCTCTGGAGGTTCTGTGAGAACAGAACAGACAGAGAGACAGAGCTGTGAGTCCTGCAGCGGCTCCGGCTCCGGCTCCGGCCCAGGCTCCGGCTCCGGCTCCGGCTCCGGCTCCGGCCCAGGCTCCGGATCCGGCTCCGGCCCAGGCCCAGGCTCCGGCTCCGGCCCCGGCTCCGGCTCCTGCACCGGCCCCGGCCCCGGCCCCGGCTCCGGCTCCGGCTCCGGCTCCGGCCCAGGCTCCGGCTCCGGCTCCGGCCCAGGCTCCGGCTCCGGCCCAGGCTCCGGTCCCGGCTCCGGCTCCGGCTCCGGCCCCGGCCCCGGCCCAGGCTCCGGCTCCGGCTCCGGCTCCGGCCCAGGCTCCGGCTCCGGCCCAGGCTCCGGTCCCGGCTCCGGCCCAGGCTCAGGCGGTCTGAGGGTCTGAGGGTCTGAAGGGTTAACAGGCTGCCGGTGTCCAGTTTCACCATTTTTTGGAGCTGACGCCTGGAACCAGATGAGCTTCAGTCCACAACCCTGAGGAGGATCCTGCTGCTCTCTGCTGCTTCACTCTCATTATTATTTGATGCTTCATGATACTGTTTTTCTCCTGTGGGATTCCTATAATATTCATATGGAGACTTGTGTGTTTGCAGTGCTCAGTATGAGTTTATTGTGTCCTTATTGTACTGTGTAGTGAGTCTGTCTGCTATAGTATTCTTATCATATTCCTATTAGAATTTATAGTGTTTCTGTACTGCTCAATAGTGAGTTTATAGTGATCTGTATACTTTTTGGCAATAAATAAATAATAAAAACAGAAAATGAAATTAAGAAAATGAATGTCATCATGTGCTTCACCATCCTGCCGCCAGTTTTACTTTAAATGAGAAACCTTCTGTCTTTGTTAATTACCAGCATTTTATATCTGTTCTCCTGTTTGCTGCTGCAAATAAAA
>NC_136007.1:1311171-1323671 GCF_048128805.1 Centroberyx gerrardi | reverse complement strand
CTAGGAACCTTCTGGAAACCACCAGGAATTACCTAGCAACCGTAATAAGCCATAAAACATGTTTACAAAAGTCAGCTTTCATTCTATTTCGTTCAATTGCTGAAGCTCCAAGTAACACAAACTCACTGAAACTCTTTCTAATGAATTTAACTGAAGGAAGCACACACATGTTCTCCAGATAATTTCTCTCCGTCCTACACCCCTTTTCTCACCGTCCAGACCGCGGGACGGACGCGCAGCTGACAGCTTTTACACTTATGATTAACTTTATATCGTCCATCTTCTTCTCTTTCTTCACACTTTAATGCATTAAAGCTCTCTCTCTCTCTCTCTCTCTCTCTCTCTCTCTCTCTCTCTCTCTCTCTCTCTCTCTCTCTCTCTCTCTCTCTCCTCTTCTTCTATCAGTGTTTCTCAGGCTGTAGCAGATTCTCCTCCAGCGGGAGGCGTCAGTCCGCAGAGCAGCCCTCTGTCTCTGTCTCCCCCCCCCCTCCTTCACCCCCCACCACCCCGGACACTAAGACCCCGCCCACCCCTCCCCACCCCTCCTCACCCCTCCTCACCCCTCCTCACCCACCGGGCGTCACCACCCTGCCTCTGTGGGTGCAGACCACCAGCAGCTCCGGAAACCAGTCTCCCGAAGTCCGTTCAACGGACATACGAAACGCCGACCGCCGTCTCCTCGATTCCTTCCGTCTGTCGGACAAACCTTCATCAGCAGCCAATCACATCGCTGCATGTCCCGTCTGTCCCTGCAAACCACATTGGACGGACAGTAGTGACATGGGGAAACATTCACAGTCAGGGTTCAGGTCTGTTTCTGGTCCCACAGACTCCAGGTGGCGCCGTTGAGTCTTGACTTGACTTTACATCTCGAGTCGCTCCGCTGTCTGCCGGAGCAAAACGTGATGAGAAACACTGAAAATGTTTTCCTACAATCAAGCAACTTTTTATTTAGATGTGACGAAACTTTTCAGAGCACATTGGAGGCGCAATAAGAAGGCGAGTGCAAGAGTCGTCTCTCCGGCCGGCCGGGCCCGGGCGGGGCTCGGGGCTTCAGGAGAGTCGCATATCTGGAGCTGACAGACACTTTCAGAGGTTTCAAAGATAACGTTTTGGATATATCGGTGTTTCGTATGTCCACGGACGAAGGCATCATGTCAGAATTGGATTTTGACCGGCTGCTTTCTGCCGCGCAGCGTTTCATCAGGTTTCGCTACCGGGAAAGAACCGCCGTGGAACTCGAGACGTCAAGTCGAGACTCGCCAGCGCCATCTGGAGTCCGTGGGACAAACCCGTTCCCTACATGGTGTATATCAGCAGGGTTCAGCTCTGTTCCCTACACCCCGCATGGTGTATTTTCACGGTGAATTCGGCGGAGGGATCGGTGTTCACCTCAGAGTTTTGGATCCTTCAGACATTTGGAAGCAAACTTCCCTGCAGAAGCTTTCTGGAAGTTCCTCATCTGTCCGTCGAAGGTCCTACTGGGCGATTGGATATTTAACCCCCAGCCTATCGGATTACCTCTTCCTCTCTCTTCAGTTCACCAGTCAGCTTATCAGCTGGCCTATGAGGGCTTTTGGATTCCTCTTGTGATTTAAACCAGTCAGCTGGAGTCCATGTTGGACTGTAAGCCGGTCAGAAGGACTTCCTGGATGGATGGAGGGATGGATGGATGGATGGATGGAGGGATGGATGGAGGGATGGATGGATGGAGGCTCGGGGCTCCACACAAACAGCCTAACCGAGGAAGCAGCTCCTCCTGTCCGACCAATCAGAGGATGCCGTTTTGAAGTTCCAGAACTTGGTTCTCTGGTCAAAATTCTCTGGTTCTGAGAAAGTTCTAATCAGGTCTTGAGTTGTAATCAAGACGTAGCAGATGATCATGTTGATGCAAAGAGTGAAGCGGCTGGATGTGGTGGGAATGAGCAGTGAAAGGTAACATGGAGGCAGGGTGTTTGACCTTTGACCCCGCCGCGCCGGTCGGACTGTCGGCCAGCCGGAGCAGAGCCGTCTGTCTGGAGGAGTCGTGACACCGAGGCCTCAGGAACTTTTCTTCTGCCTCCGCTGATCCAGCTGCTGCTTCTGGAACTAAACTAAACCAACTTCAGCCAAAACTTTGTGTTTTAGAGTTGTATTCTGGCAAGGAAAGACGACAAATAGCTTTGTTAGTGATTGGTTAATCAATAAGTTGGCTTATTGGCCATTCGATCAGGAATTATTGGAGTTCCGGTGATTTCGGTGGCACAGCTCCTTTAGAAACTCGGCTCTGAAGCCGACAGATCGGTCCAGACTGCCGAATAAGAGGAGAGAAACTAGAGAAACCATCACAGCTGGAGTCACTTCTGGACTCTGACACTACTCATAAACCAGTGAGCCAGGGCTGCACATTGATCCTGTACTGTGTGCTGACATGTACATTTCCTCAATTAATGATCATACAATATTGACATATCAGCAAAATTGAAGCGTTTCATTTAGAACGGCCGCTGATGTCAGAAGTGCTGTGAAGTAATTTTACTTCTTTTAATCATCAACACTAATAATTGTGATTAATGTACATGATCAGAATATGCAGAAAAAATATTGTTTCAGTAATAATTGTGCAGTCCTGCAGTGAACATTTCCCTGAAGCTGACCTGTGCTGTAAAGGTTCGGTCCAAACCCAAACCAAATCCAAGGACTATAGCTTTTTGTAAGGCCAAAACTGCGAATCAGTCAGTATTTCTGTCAATGTTGTTGAGCCCGAGTCAGATGTAAAGAGTAATGAAGCTCGACCGACCCGAGCGTCAAGAACCGCATCGCTCTCTGAAGGTTTAGTCTTCCATCCTCCATCCGAACCGGACGGAGGCCTGCAGCTCGGCATCAAGCGTCCCGCCTGTCTCCGTCTGCAGCCTGGTTTCTTAAACTGTGGCTCCTGACCCCAAAGCGGGTCGACGGCCCGCTTCCGGGAGTCCCGGCGTTACGAGAGCTCGGACCGTTTAACGGGGCCGGGTCCCGGGACGAGACGAACCGGGTCCCGGACAGAAGAAGTGCTCAGAACCGGCGGTCTGCAGGCCTTTGAGGCTCCATGTCTATATGTTTATAGTGTATCTATATGTGAATATTCAGAACCGGAGCAGGGCCGGTCTGCGGCCCTCGGTCTGCGGCCGGGGGTTCGACTGTAGAGCCCGAACCCCCCGGCGTCGCTCTGTCTCTCCTGGTCTTTAAGGGCGATTTACTCTTCAGAAGCCAGCAGTCTGTCTGAGGGTCCGGTCTGTTGTTTTTGGCGGCATGCGGTCCGCAAAGATTTGGATCTTCTTCACCTTCTTCCAGCGGCCTTGTTGTTTTTTTGATGATGGCCGCTCCTCTCCTGCTTTGTTTCCTTTTCTCAAACTGAGCTCAGTTTGTTTCCCAGTGATCGGACTCGTGTTTTATTCCCCGTCCGCTCATCGTACGGTTTAACCACAAAGAAACGTACGGAGGGCTGAAGAGAACAAACTGACAAATGACTTCCAAGTCCAGTGTAATTTAAGAAGAAAGCAGTTCTGTCCCCCAGACCCCCTACAGATCTATTAAAAACTGAAACTTCATGTTCAGATCTGGAAAATCCATAAGATCCAATCTGTATGAAGCATTATTATCATTTTGTCAACCAAGAACTTTTTTAAAAAGCACCATCAAATTTTGTGCCGTTTTTTCAATCAAATGTTGGAAATCTGTTGAACCAAAACCGTTTGTTTCTTCGCTGGTCCCTCTGAGTCGTAGTCAGAGGTCAGGGGCGGCCATCTTGTGTGAGAGAGTTTCCAAATTGAACCATATCTTCATGTTAAGCTCCTTCTTCCCATCCAACTTTTGCACTTACTCAGGACCCGAAAAACGACCCGAAAAGTTTTCTAGTAGCTTCTCCTCACTGTGCCGAAACATGGAGCGGTTTTCGTTTTTTAGGCGTAAATCCACGGGGAAAGATGGCCGACTCGTTCCCCCGCGCTCTTAAAAAGGACGTGTCGTTTCCAACACATCAGCAGCATCCCGTAATGACACAACTCGTCTTTTTTTAAGAGTCACCCGCTCTTTTTTAACCACCTGACCTTTCACTTGTGAAATATGTACATAGGAGTCTCTATAAGCTGTTTTTATGGAAGTGTCTTATTCAAAACAGAAAGAAAGAATCCAGAACTCGCTCGGACTCTTTCCTGATTTGCTGATTTCATTTCAGCAACGGACAAAAAAATGTTTCCAAATCTTTTAGTCGTGGATTTTACATCCTGTTTTCCATTTTCACGATTTTGCACAAAATACTAGTTAGACCATATTAATCATGTTTCGCTGTTACATATCCTGATGTAAGACATGCTGTTTAGTTCTGCTGCGCTTTGTTTTCCTGACTTGTTACCGTCTGTCTGTCTGTCTGTCTGTCTGTCTGTCTGCCTGTCTGTCTGTCTGTCTGTCTGTCTGTCTGTCTGTCTGTCTGTCTGACCACCTGTCTGTCTGTCTGTCTGTCTCTCTACCTGTCTGTCTGACCACCTGTCTGTCTGTCTGTCTGTCTGTCTGTCTGTCTGTCTGTCTGTCCCGTATCAGAGACATGATTGGGTTAAGCTCGGGGTCGAAGATAATTCCTGCTGAGTCTGGATCAGCACCTGAGTGGAAAAGTTTGCTCTTAAATTGCCGGTGACAATCAGCAACGTTCTGGGATTGAAAAAGCTTTTGTGTCTCCAAATGGTAAACTGGTTGATGAAGAGCAGTTGTCATGGCAACCGGTCAGGATCCATGCAGCTCAAGGTCTGTAGATCACCAGGTCGATGCCGCGTTCAAGTCGTGTCGGATTTACCGTAAAAACAGGAACTGCGGACCGGGACAAAGCGTTCAGGTCGCCTCCTGGTGGTGACGACAGGAAGGACCGGGGGAAGCGTGTCGACCGGTGTTGGGGTAACGCGTTATATAGTAATCAGATTACTTTTTCGTAGTAACGAGTAACTTGACATGGTCGTTTTTTTAATTAAGCAATCAGTTATTCGTTGCTTTTTAAAACGTTTCTTTCGTTACCTTTTTATTTGCTTCCATAAAGTTAAAATGAAAGTCTGGCGCTTCATGATGTCACAGCTTCATGATGTCACAGCTTCATGATGTCACAGCTTCATGATGTCACAGCTTCCTGATGCTGATGCAGGTTCACTGAACAGAAAGTGGAGCCACACTGGAGAACAGGCACTTAACATTTAAAAAAGCATTTGTTTAAGAAGCACAATACACCTGAGGAGAAAAGTGAGTAACTTGAAAGTACTTTAATGAGTTACTTTAATAAAGAGTAACTAAGCAAAGTAACTGGTCACTATTTAGGAGCTGTAAGTCTCAGAAGTAACTTTCCCAACAGCGGTGTCGACACCGACGGTGAACGAGCGGTCCGAGGCGTGAAAATCAGAACGATCGGTTATTTTCACAATAATACGATCAGTTCAGAGTCGGGAGCGTTCACTAAAATCTCACTTTGTGCTTTTACTGCAGAACTTGCACTTCAACATCTGTGAATTTTTAAAGAGCGAAGAGTAATTTTTCATGTGTGTACAAATCATTTTTCCACGTCCACAGATGTTGAAGTGAAAGTGGTGAAACGTTTGTGAACCCACAGTTTGTTTTTTTTTAAATCACTAAACCTGAATAATTTACAGACCTTGATGTGCAGCTGGCAGGAAGTGATGCGAGCAGGATGGATGACATCATCCTGGACAGACAGACCGCAGCTTTAAGCTTTACTGTGCGTTTGACTTTGCAAACCGGACGTCCCGCTCTGTCCCGAGCAGGAAGAGAACCGGATCTGCAGCTGGATCAGAACTCAGAGACTCTGATCCTCCTGTGGATCGCAGCTCCAGAGAATGTTTTCAAGCCAAAAATCATCAGAAATGTAACGGTGGCGTTCGATAGCGTGCGTAAATCCAGACAGTTTCTTAGTTCGGATGTTTTGTGAATCCGTCTGGTTCAGATCATCTGAACCGGTCCGATCCGGATCCGTGGGACAGGAACCTCGTGTCTCCAACATGTCGACGTTCAGGAGTTTCATCAAGCAGCTTTACTTTCAGATCGACAACTTCGTACATTTAAAAATGACACAGCAGGTTCTGAAAGGTTTTCCCAGCCCAGACGGGATCAGGACTTCGTAAAAACATGAATGAGGTTTCTAACCGGGTTCCTCCCCACAGGCCTGGAAAATCCTTGAAAGTTTGTGGATTTGTTTAGAAATGAAGGACCAGAACCAGACAACTTTGAGTCCTTAAATCTCTCCAAACAAAACCTTGAAAGTAATTGGAAAAGTCCTTAAACGTCCATGTGGGCGTGGGAGTCCTGATCCAGAACCAGGTGCCTGGATTGATTTTGTAGGATAATAATATAATAAACTGCAGTATTGATTAGTGACGAGACGATCTGCTGATCACCATGTGATTAGACAGTCTGTCTGCAGAATTCTGTTTATTTCTGAGACTCAAATCTTTCCAGCGATGCCATTGGCTGCTAGAATGTAAACAACAATTTAAAAATGTCATTACAAAGTGACAATAATATAATTTGGATGGAGAGCTTGTGAAACTGTGATGGTCAAGAGTCTCATTAGTGATTACTACAGCAGAATAACATGGAGCTGATATCACCATTCATGTTCCTGACAGCAGAATAACATGGAGCTGATATCACCATTCATGTTCCTGACAGCAGAATAACATGGAGCTGATATCACCATTCATGTTCCTGACAGCAGAATAACATGGAGCTGATATCACCATTCATGTTCCTGACAGCAGAATAACATGGAGCTGATATCACCATTCATGTTCCTGACAGCAGAATAACATGGAGCTGATATCACCATTCATGTTCCTGACAACATGCTGACAGTTTTTGTATTGAATTTAGATTGATCGTCCCGTCACTGATATCAGTTCTAAACAGCAGTGCTGAGGTCAGTTCAGCGCACTCTGACCTTTCTGTTCTCTTCCTGCTTTTCTTTTCATGTTGCTGTGATCGATCGATCAGTGAAGTGATCAGTGTTCAGTGTTGAAGTCGTGTTTCTCTTTGGCAGATCATTGAAACGGATGACAGCTGATATTCAGGATCTGTAAAGTGATAATCTGCAAGGTTCTTGTTTTTTTATTTGCTTATTTTTGTCTCTCCTGCACCAGACCGGCTGTTTAGAACAGACAATGGAAAGGTTTTAATGAGATGGATATGGGTTGGACCAGGCAGACATTTATTTATATAAAAATGTCACCGATTATCACGTTAAATTTGAGCATGTTTGTGCCAAAAAAATTCCCCGTAATCAGTGTTTCTTCTTGTCCGAGAGGAAAAGCCTCTGAAACATTTGGAGCATCAAAAAAACAAAAACAAAAATTCTTCGATTAAAGTTAGAAAAAAAGGAGAAAAAAAACAGGAATTTCTGGCATGAATGTATATTTGTTTGTTGCCTGCAGTGGACGACCTTATCAAATTATACTTTGCAATTGGATTCAGCGATAAGGAAATACTCGTGCTTGTAGCCTGAAGTCATCACATTATCATAAGCATACGGACTTTGAAGAGACGTTGCATAGCAACGTCAAAGTGGTGCAATTTTCTGACTGTGATCTCAGAAATTCCGAGTTTTTTCTTGCAAATTTGAGGGGTTTTTTCTCCTAAATTTCTGCCGTTAATCTCAGAAATTTAGAGTTTTTTCTCAGCATATTATCCCCCAGCTGAGGTAAAAAAAAAATCAAAATCAAAAATCACCTACAGCGGCTTTAATACGGCGCTGTAGGAAAGAGACGCTGATCTGCCAGAGAGAAATATGAAGAGAGAGAGAGAGAGAGAGAGAGAGATGGATGGACAGAGAGAGAGAGAGAGGTGATAAAGGGAACTAAAAGCACATCTATGAAAACATTCAGACAAGTATTTTCAAACTGTAAATAGTTTTTTTTTTGGACAAATTCTCTACATACGACAAATGAGATGATGTATTTTTATGCGACTGTAAAAGAAAAATAAAAGACTATATTCGAATATTCATTCCCTCCTGACTCTCATGGCTGTAAGATCGACACAAAATGGGTCGAGTTTCTAGTGGAAACAACTCATGTACACCCTATAAATATATATTATATTGTATATGAAAACTATCAATAAAAAATCTGTATCATATCAGAAAATGTGTTTTCTCTTCTGATCAGAAACAGATTGTAACAGGAGCTTCTGTATATTAAACAGTCACATGTGAGACCACACGTATGAATTCAAAGCACACGCGCTTTTTAGACACGTTCGTTTTCTTGTGAACTTTTTTATTCACAATATTCTGACATCACGTGAAAAATTCAATTCGTTGGTGCAAAATGTTTTTTTTCCCCACATGAACACTTACTTTTCACATTTTCACCTGCTGTGACGTGACTATTCATTTCTCATGTGAAAACTTAATTTCTCATTAGAGACAGGTCACAGGTGAGAATGTTCATCATGTCAACCCATGACCTTTGACCTTTAACGACTGATTTCTCCTCAGTGCCCGGCTGAAGCTGGACGATGAAGTGGGAAAAAGTTTTTGCCACCGAAGTTTCTGAACAATCAGAATGAAAACCTTTATCTCCAGTGAGCAGAAAGAAAACCTGCAGCTCGATCGCAGGTCTGCGGTCCGACGGGCCGCCGCGACTCGTTTGTTCGGATGAAGTTTGTTAAATTCGTTTGTTCAGCTGCAGGGCGGCCATGTTTGTTTATCGTTTGTCTTCCGGCGTCGGTTTTCCGACAGAATCGCACGTGAGCGTTAAGGATATTGGACTTTCCCAGCAGCAACTGAACACACCTTCAGAAAGTCCTCATTGGCCAATCAGGACCGAGTATTCAACAAATCTGTGTAATACTTCTCCTCTCTAACGTGACATCATTGTTCAGCCCAAATAAGGGCTTGTGGCCCCGCCCCCTTTCAGTCTAACATGTAAATGAGTAGAGGAGTAAAACTGAAACACTGATACTGATGCTTCAGGTTCCTCTGTTCTGCTTTTCTTTATCAGTTATCAGATAAAAACAATATAAATCTCTACAGACTGTTTCAGTTTCATGAGAATAATCCACACCATGCTGCTAGAAAAATAACTCCGCTCTACTTTCATTATTTCACCCTCTAAGAACAGAACGACTAGCAAACTGGATCCAGAAACCTCATTCAGTTTCACTATGGGAGGAAAAAAAAATGGATCTGGATAAAAATGTGAAATACTGAAAACACAGAGAGGAGGAAGCAGACGCCGCCGGCTGCTCTTCTTCTTCTTCTCTTCTTCTTCTCTTCCAGATATTCACACAGGAGTCAGAGGAGACTCGAGCAGGAATTCAAACCGTTTCCCAGTCAGAAGAAAACCAGCAGCACCGAGGCTCAGGCATCCAACACACACACACACACAGGGAGTTGACCTTTTTTTTTTTTTTTTTTACTAAACATCATAAAATGGAGGCACATCACATGACTCAGCCTCTGACTCATACAAGACTCCACTGGATTCTCTGAACTGCATCAGGTCTCATGATCTGGAAACTTCTCTGCAGGTTTTCACACATTTCTGCACCTGATCTGAACTGACCAGAGTTTTGTCAGCTGGTCCTCAACCTGGGGGGGGGGGGGGGGACATTTCCACTGTACAAATTCATTATCTAATTATCAATTTTTTTTCTTGTGAAATACAATTTTCAGCCTCTGATAATGAATCAAATGTACGGAAGAGGACGAGGGCCACATGTGAAACATCTGACTTCTGACTTTAAACTCAGAACTCAAATACATTTTTCACATGACCCTCATCCTCTTCCGTACAAATGAAACGACCTGAAAATGGAAAATTGTTCTTGCTGTTCACTATGGAAGCTCATTTCCACCGCATTAAAAAAAAAAGCAGCACATAACTGCTCTGTTTTTTTCTTAACAAGTGAGATTTTGTTCTCAATTTGACGACTTAGTATCTCATAATTGTGAGAAAGTTTCTCATCAATATGAGTTAGTATTATGAGATACTAAGTCATAATTATGAGATCTGATGAATATGACTTAGTATCTCAAAATGATGACAGTATCTCATAATACTGAGGAAGAAATCTCACTAGATGATGAAAATGTTTGTTTTCAGGGTCAGGAGGACCAGGTTGAGGAGCTGGACTGAACCAGGTGTCTCTGCAGGACATGATTCTGCACCGCAGCAGTGAGCTGGACATATATTCTGCAGATCTTTGTGATTCCAAACATTTTCACAACTTTTCAGATTTGGTCAAATTGGTTTTCCAAACATTTCCAAACTGTCCGGACCCACAGAGGAACCCGCAGGCCGGGTTAGACCGAAACACTCGGTGGAAACATGATCAAGAGTTCTCCTCCAAAATGCTACACATCATTGTTTTGTGGAAAATAAAAACTAAAAGCCTGCAGTTCATCATTCAGAGTCTCTGAAACAGATGAAGACTGAAGTTACTGCCGTCCTTTAAAAAGAACCAGCTGGGGTTAATGTGCTGTCAATCATTTTGTCACGTCTTTAAAGGTGAAGAGTTTCAATCAAAGATCTAACTTCCTCCCACAGAACCGGAGTGGACAGAACGGTTCTCCGCCGCTCGTCCAGCGGGTCACGTCAACATGGCCGCCGCTCCGACCGTCCCGAGCGCCGATTTGAATGGGAAAGACCGTTCTATCTGTTCTAGTTCTGTGTCTCCACCCTGAGAAAAACATGACTGCTGCTCTGAAAGTAAAACTCACTAAAACTGAACTTTTACTCGAGTCGCTTCTGATCTGACGGACCGGCAGCTTCCCCGCTCCTCTGAGTCTGAGTGATGAACAGCAGGAGAAACACGAGAGAGAACGACAAATAAAACTGAAGGGGAGCCGGTGAGCTCTGTTCCTGCGGGCCGGTTCGTCCGGAGCGACCTCGCCCGGGCCGGGCGGGGCGGGGCGGGGTCGAAGGTCGGGAGGTCAGCGGGACAGAAGGGGGAGGTCACTGGAGTTCATGATGAGGCTGGAGTCCAGGTTCAGGCTCTCTGAGGAAACAACATGAGGAACATGAGGAACTGGAACCAGAGGTGAGACCAAGACAACTCTGCTCAAGTCCCAAGTCAGTCTCAAGTCTCAAGTCAAGTCTCAAGTCAAGTCTCAAGTCAAGTCTCAAGTCAGTCTCAAGTCAGTCTCAAGTCAGTCTCAAGTCAAGTCTCAAGTCAGTCTCAAGTCTCAAGTCAAGTCTCAAGTCAGTCTCAAGTCCCAAGTCAAGTCTCAAGTCAGTCTCAAGTCAGTCTCAAGTCCCAAGTCAGTCTCAAGTCTCAAGTCAAGTCTCAAGTCAGTCTCAAGTCCCAAGTCAAGTCTCAAGTCAAGTCTCAAGTCTCAAGTCAGTCTCAAGTCCCAAGTCAAGTCTCAAGTCAAGTCTCAAGTCTGTCTCAAGTCAGTCTCAAGTCAGTCTCAAGTCAGTCTCAAGTCAGTCTCAAGTCTCAAGTCAGTCTCAAGTCTCAAGTCTCAAGTCAAGTCTCAAGTCAGTCTCAAGTCTCAAGTCAAGTCCAAGTCAAGTCCATGTCATTAATGTCAAGTCCCAAGTCTAAATGTAGAACAGCAAGTCAAGTCAGAACAAATCAAGAGTCCAGTATCAATTTAATATCTTAAAGAAAACTAAATATCTAGGACTTTTCAATGCAATATGGTTTTAATAGGATAAAAACTTGGTAAGAGCATCATGAGTTTGATTTCTATAATCAGTTTCAACTTCAATAAATTCAATCATTTCAACACTTTAGCTTCAGCTTGCTTTGTTTCCAAGCAGAGAGCAGAAGTAAAAATTGAGCAAAAAAACTCAAATCACACTGGAATTGTCCATTAAAAATGTTTTTCCTTCCTCTGAGATTTCTGCTGCATGTTCACCTTGGTCAAAGTTGAGCTTCTTGTTGGAGGAGCCGTCGCCGAGTCCTTCGATGTCCACCAGGTCGCTGTTCACATCCGAGTCATTCAGAGCGCTGAGAGTCACATCTGAGAGGAGGAGGAAGAGGAGGAGGAGGGGGAGGAGGAGGAGGAGGAGGAAGAGGAGGAAGAGGAGGAGGAGGAAGAGGAGGAGGATTCATTGGGATGAGACTGAAGAGAAAAGGTTCTTCCTGGTGTGTCGTGTTCGTCTCTTTTGGTCCAGGTGAAAACGATGCCGGCTAGTTAGCTAGCTAACAGTTTGTTCAGGTTAACTGAGCTGACTCTTCTCAAGCTACAACTCAGAGTGTTTTGGAGTAGAGACTAGGGCTAAAGACAAGACAGTTTACTGTGTCACAGTAACCAAATCCACCTTATCACACTATTCACTTTTACTGAGAACGTTACTGAATGGATCTACAGCCACACCTGCTGTCCGGCTCCATGGATCTCAGTGTTTAGCACTTTTTGAATTTGCCTGGTGATTCATATCGGTCTGTTCAGTCTATCCACGATTGATTCAATGATGTAATTTCTCGCCCCGACCGATTGGTTGGTGTTAGTTGTCAGTTATCAAAATCTTTGACCAATCACA
>NC_136007.1:1251171-1308671 GCF_048128805.1 Centroberyx gerrardi | reverse complement strand
ATGCCGAATTTACCAGTGGAACATAACAGTTCAGAAAAGATCTAAAATCATGTTATAGGAGATATGTATTTATGGCGTCGACCACGGCCACATAAGTTAGCTGATTTTTGAATGGAGTTTTGTGTGTATTTCTCTCCGTGCAAGAGAACGTAACGTCTCGAGGCTAGAAACAACTTAGATCATGTTCATGCGCACAACGTGCTGAGCAGATAAGAAGTTACCTTAGCAGAGGCAGAAGTCATTTCTGAAGAAATGTTGCAGCTGGTTTCAAACTCTTCTCTTGTTCGTCACTCAAAACAACAACAATACACCAGCTAGCTGCTAGCTGCTAGCTGAAGTTAGCTTCCCTAGCTAACGTTAGCGGGCTTCCATATAGACTGAGAGTCTACAACAGCCAAAGCGTCGAAAGATACGATCCAAGGTGGAAACTGTGAATTGCTTTAATTTAGTGCAGTTTGTAACATTACATCTGGGGGGAAATATTACTTAAATATCATAAAATAAACGCAATATGTGCAAAGGCAGAGGGGATAAAGGGAATGTTGCGCGAGTTTAAGGGTTGAATCCCATTGGTCAGTGTGAGAGGAAAAGGCGGGGCGTGTTTCAGTAGACATTTTGATTGGTTCCCTCGCTGCAGCCCCGCAGGCGACGGTCGTTGCCGAATTGTACCGAGGATTACCGAGTGATCAACTGCCAGCTGCTCGGAGCGTCGTCCTTCGACGAAACGACATTTCTCAGATCAGTGAATTTAAACATTAGTAGAATCTGATAGAGAATCAGACAGAGATGCCGTCGCTTCTGTTTTGCGGCCCGAAGATGGCGGCGTGCGGGATAGTGATCAGCATCTGGGGAGTGATCATGCTGGTAAGAAACACGGATTATGTCCTGACAGGGAGCGGACTAATTCCTGGAGCGGGCAGATGTATTTATTCGTGGGGACGTCGACGGTTTTAAAGCAATATCGTGTTTTCCTGGTTTTGCTGACATAGTTAGTGATATTTACACTTGCTTGCTGAAATTAATAAAAGCGTCTTTGAGATAAAAACCAACGCTGCAGTATGAGATGGAAATATCAGTCCAAACCATTTAGTCCTGCAGTGGAACTTCCTCCGTCCAGGAAATAGTCGGAGCCCGGGCCTAGCTAACAGTACTGGTTTATCATCGATACGGATATCTGTCTTGTGTAATCAATACAGTATTATCAATGAGCCAGTATTGGACATGTGTGTCTTTATAACGTCATGTAGCCGGCTGAAGTTTGGTGTTTATCTTAATGAATGAAGCATCGATCCACTGCAGCTTCATATTAATATGGATTGATTACTGACGTCATGAAGTTCATCCAGTATATATTTTAGCAGAATCTGATCCTTTAGTTTAGAGCCGAGACCAAATCCCCAAACAGAAACCTGGAAGACCGAGCTCTATCTAACCTGATGATCCTGTCATTGTCAGTTTGCTTCTGTTTGTACTTATTTTTACATTGTTTTATGTTTTATATAAATATATACAGTGTATAGGCCTATACACTGATCAATATGTAAGTTTATGAAGTGCCTCTGATGCAAAACGTGCCTCTGTTGTACATGACAAGTGTTCAGTAAAGAAGAAAGGAAGTTTAGTGTGAGGGCCAGGATGACATCATATATCTGCAGGTTGATCAGGTTATTGATCAGTACTGATAGAGAAGCAGAGAAGTTGTCTGTTGTACATCTTGCTGCTCGCTGCTGGAGGTTGATGATGTCACAGATGACTTGGTGCCTCTTTAACCTTTTGACCCCCCCCCCCCCCCCCTCTGCTGCAGGTCATGCTGGGAATCTTCTTCAGCGCCAAGTCGGCCGTGCTGATCGAGGACGTCCCGTTCACCGAGGAGGACATCCGCAACGAGTGAGTCTCCTCCACACGCGGGACACTTTACAGCCGGGTCACATGTAAAGGGCGCCGCTTCCCGATTGGTCGGAGCAGAATCGCAGACGCGCTCCCGGACAAACCGTACGGCTGTCGGTTCTTAGCCGTTGAATTCATTTCAGTCGGTTCTCAGAGAGCCTCCGAGGCGTCTCCTCGCAGCTCGGGGCGACGCTCTGCAGCAGGCGGCGCCTCTTCGTGTTCGCTGCGTTTCATCACAGCCGACAGCTGCCAGCCCTCCGTCATACGAGCTGAAGTTACTGAAGTTACTGAAGTTACTGAAGCTCATGGAAACACGGCTAGATTCATGTCGGAAGATGTTTTGTGCAAGGAGGCGACTGCAGTAAAACCCCTGCAGCTCCGGCATGGCAGGAATTTGGCAGTTGTCGTATCTAAAGTTCTGACATGCATATTATCATTTACATTTCATATTTAGGAACACCGACCAATCGTTAACAACACAGAGTGTTAAAGTGTGTTTCACAGGACTTTGCTGTCACAGAAACCGTCTCGTTTCCTCTTTCTGAGGCTCGTTCAGAACGAACCGCGGAGACACTCGACACCAGTCTGCTTTACAGCAGTCCCACACGCTTTACTGCCGTGGTAACTGTCAGCAGTGATGTCATCATGCAGTTCACAGTAGGGAGCTGACGGTTATGTATCTGACAATATCATGTTATTAAATTATTTCAATTGTATTATTAAAACTAGCAGACGGTTGATGTCGTCGTTAATAACAAAGTTCTGCAGCTGCATAAACCTGGAAGTCTGATTCTTAATGTTTTATGTTGTCGGAGCCGCCATCTTTAGTTATGGATTTGTTTGGGGGGGGGGTTGGGGCGGGGGGGGGGGGGACAGCAGCTTCCTTCATGCTGCCACTAAACAGACAGACAGACAGACAGACAGACAGACAGACAGACAGACAGACAGACAGCTGACCCGTCTCTCCTCTCTGTGTCTCCACAGTAAAAATCCTCCTCAGAACATCTACAGTCTGTATAATCAGGTCGGCATCAACTGCTTCATCGCGGCGGCGGTCTACGTGGCGGTGGGCGCCGTGTCGCTCTGCCAGGTCCGGCTCAACAAGCGCCAGGAGTACATGGTCACATAGAACCTGGAGGGACGCCCCAGCCCGACCCCTGACCCCTGACCCCCAGCCCGACCCCTGACCCCCAGCCCGACCCCCGACCCCTGACCCCCAGCCCGACCCCCGACCCCAACCTAACCCCAACCTGCACCCTGACCCCTACCCCGACCCCAGAAGACCTAGACGTCAGTGACCCGAGGCGTCTGGAGGAGATGTTACGTAATTTTCTGTCAATAGACGTTCTGTTCCGATGTTCCGATGTTACACAACTTCCTTTATAACTGACCAATCAGCAGCCGAGGTCGCAGGAGCCGACCGTTCGTCCAGATGAATATCGAGCTGCTGCTCCAGTCTGGGTTGAAGGGAAAATCATTATTTATTATTTGGAGTGTTTGTGTAGTGAAGTGTGTTGTTGTTGTTGTTGTTGTTGTTGTTGTATGAACTCCATCATTCCTCTGAGCGGTTTCTATTGAGACTCCTGCATGTTGTTTCTTCAGTCAAACTCTTTTATTTAATCATATTTATATGAACAGAACAAAGCTCAGTGTCTCATCAGCTGCTTCACAGAAACATCTGAGGAGAATCTGACTGATGTTTCTGTGAAGCAACGACTTCTCTTCCTTCACCGGTCCAGCCTCGGGTTTAAACCACAGAGCTAGAACAGATAGAACGGTCATTCCTGGGCGGTCGGAGCGGCGGCCATCTTGCTGTGACCCGTCGGACTAGCTTCTGTATAAAGAGACTCGCAGCAAGTCACTGAGCTGAGAGGTTTTACAGCAAGAACCAAAGCAGCTTCTCTGTCTCCTTGCTGCCATGGATTGCTAACATGCTAATGTTGACTAGAAGAGCTAGAGAGAGAAGTACAGTCTGTGATGAAGCTACGTTAGCCTCGTCGCTAACGTTAGCTTCCGGTTGAGTTCTGACAGTTTGCTAACAGACTCATCTGCTCAGTTCTCACAGTGAGACAGACTTTACACCTTAATGTCCAGACTGTGTTGTCACCATGGCAACCAACACTTAAAATTGATTGAGCATTTTATGCTGAACTAGACAAATTATCTTGATAAACAGTGGAAGAACCGTTCTATCCATTCTAGTTCTGTGTTTTAAACCTTTATTTATCCGCTTCACCTTCACAGTTCATCAGTCTGTTCTGCTCCTCTCTCTCTTCCTTCGTGGGTTTTCATTGAGGAAAGAGAAGAGAGGTTCCTCTGTCACTCTAGCTTGCGGCTAGCGGTTCCCATTGGTTGTAATAAGGAATGCTAACAGCGCTAACAGGCTGTTTTACCTGGTGAAGGAAAGCAGCAGAAGTCGAGGCGTCGCTGCTGTAAATCTAAACTGCGTCCGGTCTGCACACGCTCAGTTCCATTAATGTGGGAGAAACCAGGAAGTGTTTCATGTGGTTTTATTGTGGATGTTCCTGCAATAAAGTGGGTGTGGAAATATGAGAAGATCACTGTCATGATTTGCTGAAATGTTTTATTAATTTGCATGAGGATCGAGCTCAAATTGCTTTAGAGGGAAAAGAGTAACAGAAAAGAAAAACAAAGTAAATCTGTGAGAATGATGGGAAATTATGAGAAATAACTTAAAAGAAAGCAGAGTAGAAGCTGCTGATGTTTCTCTTGATGTTCTTCAGTTTACATGACATGTGACTGATCAGATCCCAGGAAAACATTCATCAGCAAAATGTTATCAGCTCAGACTTTGACCTAATAAACAGAAGTTCAGTCTGGTGGAGTGAAGCTGACAGATTCACATCCATCTGCAGAAACTGTTGTGAACTTCATATCTCTGTAATATTTAACCACTAAAGGTTCTTGCAGAGGCATAAAGCAACATTCAAACATCATGAATATGTGAATTACTTTTGAGAATTTTGATTAAAAAGGAGTTTTTAGTTCCAAGCTCTCAGTTTCTCCACAGATATTTCAAACTGAATAAAAGAGAAATCATATTTATTCCTCAAATCGTTGGTTGGATGAAAATACAGTTAGTTCTGGTTCATCAGCTAATAATCCTGATTAGACTGAAGTGTTTCCACGGTAACGGCTGCTGTTGTATTGATTTACCATCGTTAATATCAGTGATATTACTGTTTTCGTCTCTTATTTCAGTTTAATTCCCTCTGTCTTCCTTTTTGGAATATCTTTGAAAATATTATTTGCTGGAAGAAAGTTTGGTTTTGCCTCAAATATTTCATCATGACTGAGGTCAGCGACATTTAACCTGTTAATCATTAATAAAACAAAAAAGGATTCATTTTACTAAGTGTACTTTGGAAGTGCTGGAACAGACAGATCTGTACATTTGATGAAGTGAATAATGATTAATCCTCATGGTGAAAACAGACTTCCTTCTTTCTACTTACTACATTCTACTTTCATAAAAAAGAGCCTGTTTTTTAATTTGTTTGGTTTGGGGGATTTTTTCGTGTTTGTTTTATTAATTAAAATAAAATCTAGCGGGAAGTGACTTCTAAAAACACCAGCACCAGGAGCAGTGGCGCTACTGCGTGTGTCCGATAATGGAACCCGCCGTGTTCTCCTCCGGTCAGCTGACTGATGACGAAGGGAAAGTGAAACTGTTGGATGATAAAAACCAAAACACAGCGGCTCTTGGCGGCAAATTTGAATCGACGGAGGATCTTCGCGCCTGAAAGCAGCCTGCAGTGAGTCACTGTTTTATTTACCAATATGATATGATTGTGAATCTGCTCTATTTTAATATTTTTGACTTACAACTACATTGAGAAACGATCTGTACATCTGTAGTCTTGTCTGGGACTTGGCTGTGTGTTGTGTTGACTCTGTCGTCTCTTCAGGATCTTCAGCAACATGAGCAGCTTTAGTTTCAGTCTGGTTTCACTCAGTAGAAAATAGAACAGAAAGAGAGAGATGAGTGTTGAACAGGTTTCTGTCAGCAGTAGAGACAGTAGAAACCAGTAGAAACACCCCCTATTCACCCCCCCCCCCGCCCTGCCCGGGGCGTCCGTCCTACACCCCTTTTCTCACCGTCCAGACCGCGGGACGGACGCGCAGCTGACAGCTTTTACACTTATGATTAACTTTATATCGTCCATCTTCTTCTCTTTCTTCACACTTTAATGCATTAAAGCTCTCTCTCTCTCTCTCTCTCTCTCTCTCTCTCTCTCTCTCTCTCTCTCTCTCTTTCTTTCTCTCTTTCTTTCTCTCTCTTTCTTAAGTAGAAATCTTTTTCTCTTTTATGAACTATTCTTATTCTTATATAAAGAGGTAAAAGGCCTTACTAATGTAAATAGGATGCTTAGCTACAGTATGCACATGGTGCATGGATCTCTGTTGTAACGTCACTGATGGGAATCTATGCAAATCAGTAGTGGAGAGAAAGACAAAGAAAGGAGAATATTGCACCAGAGTATAAACAGGTCTAAATATATGACTAGGTTATCCAGCCAGTTGAGTATTTAAAAACTGACTAGATGATATATAGGCCTACATATACAGTATATATGTATCAAGGCTAAAGACCCAGCTCTTTAGCAAACACCTTCTCACCTGATGGACTGTGTAAAAAAAAAAAAAAACTCTTTCTCTGCCTCTCTGCCTCGTGGCTCCTCTGTCCTGTCGGACCAGATCTGATCTTCATGGCTCTTCCTCTCGCTGTTCTCCTGAACAGATCCCTGCTTGTGTTGTATTAAAATCTCATGTGTACGTCGCTTTGGATAAAAGCGTCTGCCAAATGGGAAATTGTAATTGTTATATACAGTATGTATACATATATAAATATATATATCTATATATATATAGATATATATATATATATATATATATATGTACACACACACACACACACACACACATATATATACATATATATATGTATACACAGTATATACAGGCAACACCTGGACTGAATAATAAAACATCCAAAATAGTAGTATCCAAAATTAGTCCTCTAATATCTCTATATTGACTCACATGTCTGTCCTGACCAGGCTAGAAACCTGACATGACACATTATTTATTCAATTATTATAATAATAATAATCATCAGTGTAATTCAGATGAATCTTGATGCATCGTTGTATTGGATTTTATTTCCCTCACTTGTCATTTATGTGTTTTGTTGTTGCTTGCTGAGTTTAGCTTCATCACTTCCTTCAGCTTTCTGTTTCTCACTTTAAACATCTCTCTTTTCTTTCTGTGTTTTAGAGATGGAAAGGAGCATTTCAGAGAAAGACTGGAAGAGAGCGCTGACCTCCATCATGGAGGAGCTGAGCAAGCGAGAGTACAAGAAGATGCTGCACAGTTTGGACAAAATTCCAAACAGTGTCAAAAAGAGCAACAACTCCAAAGAAGAGATGCCTCAAATAATCATCCAGCACTTAGGAGTAGAGGAGTCCATCTTTGCAATGGAGAAAGTCCTGGATGAGATTCCCAGACGGGACGATGCGGTCCAGGAGCTACTGCGCCCCTTTGTGGACAAACTGAGGAACAAACACCAAAAAGAGAAAGACAAAGGTAAGCCGTTAAGATCTGATGCCATAACAGCAGCACCGACAAGTGAGTAATTGGTGCTCACTTATTGAATTTGATGATTAAATACAAAGTAATTGGTTTAAAACAGTATTTCTACCTATTTTCAAATCTCGCGCTTTTAGTTTGAAGGCTAAACGGCCAAACCGGAAGTCTTGTTTCTGCTAATTAGAGGAACATGCAGTTCTCCACGTTCTAGAGGTGATTTCAGCTAAATAACGGTGTAAATGCCTTCTCAAGTCACTTTGGGATCGTTTGGCTTCAGGAGACATTTTATGGTTATTTTCTGTTATTTTTTGAACTGCGAAGTCAGGTCAGGCCCAGCAGCTTCAGCTGTTTTGGAGAAGCTTCTACCTGTCTGGTCTAACACACTGCACCGGAGTTTCAGCTGCATGGGAGGAGATAATGACTGAATTTTCATTTTTGGGTGAACTATTCCTTTAAGGAATTTTTTTATCAAAATCACTTGTTATCTTTAACTTTTCTCAACATGCATTCACCAAATTTTCTGAAATATAAGTAAATATATATATATATATATATATATATATATATATATATATATATATATACATATAGCACTATATATTAATATGTTTTCATATATAAATATTTTAGAGTAAAAAATTTTTTTTAAAATGTGTCATAATTTTCAATATTATACAATATGAGGATCCTGTTCATTTTGTTCAGGATGGAAGAGGAAATTCAGCGATTCAGAGTGTGAAACCAAGGAGACAGAGACGCCCGGTAGGTTCTCCAAACACCTCAATGCAGAAAGATGGAGAGGTGTGTGTGTGTGTGTGTGTGTGTGTGTGTGAGTGATAATTTAACTTTTTAAATTTCATTTTCAGGGCAGAAGAGGAAATATGTGAGTGAATCAGAGTCAGAGGATGAAGAGCGAGAGTTTGTTGGTAGGTTATCACACACACACACACACACACACACTCACACACAGGCCTTTAACATAATAACGGATGAATAATGATAGAAGCAAGATATCCACAATTTGAAAAAAATGGCAAAATGATCACTGGCAGGATTTTTTAAAAATCTTTTAAATACTTTAAATATACAGGACATTACAGTACATACTGACACATGGTACAGGACAACAAAACTGACAGAGTGCAGGACATACAACAAACAGTAGACGATAAATATCACTCTACCAGGGTCAGAAATTAACAGCAGCTTGGAGCAAAACATTTTTCTTTCCAGTGCATTCTGGGACAGAAAGGGAGAGCATTGATTTATCTGAAAACAAGTGAGTTCACAGCCTGAAGCTGTAGAAAACACTGGAGGAAACACTGGAGGAAACACTGGAGGAAACCCTGACCAACACAGACCACTGCAGCAACAAAAGCCAGAACAAAACCTCAACAGGAGGTGAAGATGGACTGGTTGGACAGAGAGTCTTCTGGAAGGCCGGCTGCCAGTTTCCAGCTGTGGGACAGAAGTTCAAGCTAATCTTAATGCTACAAACTGAGGGTTTATTTGCCAATATGCGATGCAAATGTTTTATTTTGTAGTTCAATAAATTTGCCCCTGGAAAGGGCCAAAATGCCTCTAAAACTCAGATCAAGGGGTCAAAAAATGTTAATTTCTTACCCTGCAAACTACTTGTAACTGCAGCTGTAGTTCCTCTTGGACCAATCAGGGTCGTTTTGAAAAGCAGCGGTGAGGTTCATCCACAGAACTTGAAAGGGCAGAACGGTCTTTCCCATTCAAATTAATTACGGCAAGTCACTGAGGTGAGAGGTTTTACAGCAAGAAGCAAAGGAGAGCGCTGCAGCTGGATGAAGTTTCCCTCTGCCTCCACCAGGTGGAGCTCTGTCACCTGCTGTCCGTCTTTATCAGTCCGTCAAAAGTTTTTATCAGTCCGTCAAAAGTTTTGACATCTGTGCAGTTAGTGGAAGTGTTTATAGTTGAGTTAATCTGTTTCAGCTGATGCCCGTTAGCTATTTGAAGTTAGCGAATGCTAACTGTTCTTCTCCACTAAATGTAGGCTAAGCTACGTTAGTTTATAGCACTTAAGGGGCTGTATTAAGTTAAGTTGATGATGCTTCCCAGCTAGGTTTGCTAACATGCTGATTTTGACAAAAAGAGCTAGAGAGAGAAGCACAATCTTTGATGATGCTACGTTAAACTCGGCGCAAACAGTTTGCTAAGCACTCGTACAACAGACTCATCCGCACAGTTCTCAAGCAGATGTGACACTTTACGGCCTTAATGCTCAGACTTCCATAATCACCATTTCATGCTGTACTATCCAAATTACCAAGGCAAACACTGGACGGACCGTGCTATCCATTCAAGTTCTGTGGATGCATCATTTCCCCCACAATGAAATCGGGGGAGGGATTATGGATCGTCTGTCAGGCACAATATCTCGGACAACGCTGATTGGATTTTGACAAAACTTTGGGGAATCATGCATCTCAAAATGACATTGATTGGCTCAAGAGGGAACGACAGTTACAGGATGGTTAGTAAGTTGTGGCCACAACATACGACATGTTCCCACAAGTTAAACATTTTAAACACAATTCCTCCATAACAATTAGATCAGTAGTGATATTGGATGAGTGAACAAATGTTTTGAAACTGTTCATATAGAGGAAAGGAACACTGACTAACATCTTCCTGTCTTCTTTTAAAGACCAGCAGAAGAAGAGTCAAAGTGACAAGGTAGGGGTTGTGGACTGAACTCATATCAGGTGGATAAATGAGCACCTCATCTTTTGATCTGTCTTAACTGCTTGCACTATTTTAAATGTATCTATATTTAGATTTTTTTATTCAATATAATGATAGAAAACATCTCAGCTATTGAAATATCTCAAATATACCTTGCTCAGCAGTTCTCTGCAGCTGATTAGAGGAAAATGAAACTATGCTCTAGTAACACATTGGCATTTCATTACAATATAAAATGCTCCAAAATGTCAACAGGGTTACCAGTAATTACAGCTTTAATTGATTAACATTAACAAACTGGTTTGTTCTTTGCAGGAGAATACTCGTCCTTCGCCGGGCAATTATAAATCATGGGTAAGTGCTTTTTCTTTCAATCTCAAACTCACAGCTCAGTCTCGCAATTTTTTACAGATTTATTTAGACATTTTTGTTTGGGAATGATGATGCTAATACAGAGGCTTTTCTCCCATTTTGTTTCCAGAGGAAAACCATCTACGATCTGAAAGAAAGCCGTTATCTCGGCAAGCAAGCCATAGTTGGGAAAGTAGTCCGGAAATCCGGGCTGCGCCCTTATCAAACACAGAAAAAGGAAAAAAAGGTCATGTTTTTTCTGGGGTTTGCTGATGAGACAGCTAGTATCAAAGTGGTCGTATATGGGAAGAACCGCTATGAAGAAATTATGGAAGGAAGCTACTACTCGTTCAGAGAAGTAATCATAGAGGACAACACAGTGAAAGTTACCAAACTGAGCATAAGGTCAAAGACCACCGCCGTCCAAGTCCCTGCTGAGCTGGAGATGGAAGCCAGGATGATCGTCGATCCCCAAAAACCGGTTTTGTCCATTAAAGAAGCCGAAGCTTCTTATGACAAAACAGAAATGAGTGTCGAGGGAACCATAACAGAGGTAAGAGAAGGTTCAATTGGAAAACGCTCCATATCAATTTTGAAAAAAAGTCCAGCTTTCAATATTTATATAATAAATATTCTATAAATTGTTTATAATTTATATACAATATTTATATGTTCAACATATCTAATATATAGAGGATCTGATCTGTAACAGTATTATTATTTTGTAAACCAATGACTTGAAAGCGGCACTTGGTAATTTTGCACATTGGCGCCACCAAACTGCAGCAGGAGGTAACTGAAGAGGAGAAGTCCCACATGTCTTCTCAGGGCGTTTTCACACTGCAACCGTCCAAACCAGAGTCCTCCAGGTTGTTACACTGTATTGGTCCGGTTTGTTTCACATTGCCTAATATCAAGTGGACTTGTTAGAGAGATATTTTGGCGGGAACACAAAAAAATCAAACTAGGATGGCACCCAGAGAGTGTTTTCACATTATAATGGTACACCTTACCATTGAACAACCCTGTAGTATTCTGGAGGACTTTTAATTTGATAACATAATCCTCTGCAATGCTACAATGATATACTGACTTATTGTTACTGACTCCACGGTCGCTACTGGTTTGCCATTACAATACCGACCAAGCTAGGGTCGTAAACTCTTTCTTCTTTGCTGTCATTTTGACAAAAACAACACGCGTGAACCAACAAATCACTGCGCACATATGGTCATTTCTTCTTGTTTTCACACCAGAAATAATCCACTCCACAGCCCAAATGGAGGAGGACCGAGACTGGAAATTTTTGGCGAACATGTCACGCCTGCTCCAGCTACTCCATGCCATGTTTTGTTTTTGTCTCCCCATGTGCGTTTTCTCCCTGTCAACTTCCTGGGTCAATTGTCCAGTTTCCCCAGCTGTCTCTTGTTAGTAATTTATCCTCATGTATTTAGTCTGTGCTCTCCCCTGTCTCTGTGCTCAGTTGTTGTTTTGCCTGTGCCGCTACTGTTGAGTATTTTTCATCTGTAGTTTAGCTGTGTTTTGCCTGTCTGTCTTTTTGCCTGTGTGGCAATAAACCCTTTTGTTCGCCTACCTGCCTGCCTATGTGTGATCTGCATTTGGGTCCTACCTTTCACTCCGGTCATCTGACCGTCACAGAACAATTTTACAAAGTCCGCACCAAACAATGTAGGTGTGAAAGCCACCTTAGTGTGTGGGTGGAAAAACTGGCAAAACTCCAGTGCAGCTTGAAGTGACCGAGTATCCTTTAAAAACATGAAATACTCCATTTTCAATTTTGCGACATCAATCAACTGAAAGTTGGTGTAACTTCTTTCGAACAGTGTACATATCACTTTGGAAGGAAACTGTTTCATTCTGTGTTGTTGGTTTGTTCAGTTGACTCCGGTCAGTCAAATCAAGGTGAAGGGTGGACGGAGGAGGACGACGCAGCGGAGGGATCTCCACCTGCAGGACGACACTGGTTCCATCAGGATCTGCTTGTGGGGCGATCGGGCCAATCAGTGCCCAGCAGTGGTTGGAGACTCTGTCAGGGTGACCAACGTCAAGACCAATCACTACATGGAAACCGTATCGCTGAATTCAACCGGACTGACCAGAGTTTACAAGGTAGCTATCCATGACTTGAAGAGATGTCACACCTGGATGGTTAAGTTGAACTAACTGTGTGTTGAAACCAGTACACATTTAGTCTGCAGTGTAGAATCTTCTGTTTTATCTCGGGCTTGGTTTACTAGAGCACATTTTGTTGGGATCTAGCAGCACTTTCTGTTTTAGTTAAATCTGTGTTTAATTTGAAATCTCCTCCCACTCACAAGGCAAGAACCTGCTGGACCTGATCTTCACCAGATCCTGCTGCACCTCCAACCTTACTGTTACCCCTCTTCCTGTATCTGACCATCACTTTATAACCTTCTCCCTTCCCATCTCACCCCCCACCTCCCACTCAACACCCACTCACTCTGTCACCACCCGGCACAACCTAAAAACTCTCTCACCTACCTCGCTCTCTTCTGCTGTCCCGTCCTCGCTTCCCTCAGCCGAGCAGTTCTCTCTCCTGTCCACTGAGGAGGCCTCCACTACTCTCTCTCCTCCTCTACTCTCTCTCCTCCTCTACTCTTCTATCCTCTCTTTCCTCGTCTCTTGACTCTCTCTGCCCACTAACCACTAAACCAGCTCGATCCTCTCCACCTGCTCCTTGGCTGTCTGAATCTCTGAACTCATAGAACAGAAGCTTCGGGCAGCTGAGAGGAAATGGAGAAAATCGCAGCGCCCTGACGATCTCGCTGCCTCCCACCTTCTCCTCTCCAACTTCACCTCTGCTGTGTCAACAGCACAGACTTCCTGAAAATCCTGAAATCCAGTCTTCCGCCTCCAACCCCAGTAAACTGTTTTCCACCTTCTCTTCCCTCCTCCTCCCTCTCAGCTGATGATTTTGTCACCTACTTTGCTAAGAAGGTGGAGGACATCAGCTGTTCCTTCCATCATCCGGACACTATCAGCACTATTCCTTACTCCAAACCTGCTTCTCTGCCCCTTGCCCCTGGGCTTGCTTCCTTCTCTCCCCTCTCCCCAGAAGATGTCACCACCTGCCCCCTTGATCCTCTCCCTTCCACTCTTCTCCAAACCATCTCCACCGACATCACTCCCTTCCTCACTGCCCTTATCAACTCCTCCCTGTCCTCAGGCCTTGTTCCAGCTGCTCTACAGACTGCCAGAGTCAAGCCTCTTCTTAAGAAACCCTCCTTTGACCCTGCTGCTATCCAGAACTACAGACCTGTATCTCTTCTCTCCTTTCTATCCAAAACCCTTGAGCGAGCAGTTTCCAACCAACTCTCTCAGAACAACCTCATGGACCCTCTTCAATCCAGTTTCCAGGCTTCTCTCTCTACCAGTCTTCTCTCCTTGTCAGGCGTCATCCCTCTCTTCTGTCCTTGTCCTCCTGCTTTTCATACAGTTGACACCAAATCCTTCTCTCCATCCTATCTGAACTTGGCATTACAGGATCTGCACACTCGTGGTTCGCATCCTTGACCAGGTCTCATGGAGAGGATCTCAGTCCAGACCATGCACTCATAACACCGGTGTCCCTCAGGGTTCAGTCCTGGGGCCCCTGCTGTTCTTCCTGCACACTAAATCCCTCGGCCATGTGATCTTCTCTCATGGCTTCTCCTGTCACTGCTTCATGGGCGCATCTCTGCATTTCTTAAAGACATCAGTGCTTCGATGTCTGTGCGCCACCTCAAGCTCAATCTTGACAGACAGAGCTACTCTTTCTCCCTGAGAAAGAGGAAAGACTGTTCTCACACAGACCTCCATCACCATGACAACACCACTGTGTTTCCCTCTCTGACTGCCAAGAACCTCGGTGTGATCCTGGACCACCAGCTGTCCTGCTCTGCCTACATTGCTGCGACAACCTGCTCCTGTAGGTTCTCCGTCTATAACATCCGAAAAATATGCCTGTTCCTTATGAGGGAAGCTGGTCCAGGCCCTTGTCATCTCCCTCCTGGACTCTGCGGCCTCTTCTGGCCGGGTGACCTTCTGCCATCAGACCTTTACGGCACATTCAGAACGCTGCAGCCCGTCTGGCGTTCACCCAACCAAAACTCTCTCACGTCTCTCCTCTTCCGGTCGCTTCACTGGCTTCCATCTCTGCTGCATCAGATTTAAGATCAAACTGCTCCTCTGTATCTACAATCTCTGTTCAGGTTCCAAACTCTGCCTCGTTCGCTCGGCTCCTCCCCCCTCGCAGGTCGCCTCACCTCTCCATCGCTACGTGACTCAGAAGTCGCTCATCCCAGTCGAGACTCTTCTCCTCCCTGGAACCACAATGGAGGAACGAGCTCCGCCCTTCTGGCTGACTCGTTACCCATCTTTCATCTCTTCAGGTTACACCTGGACCCACTGGAATTAACCTATCGTGTGACGATCTTCTTCAGCATCTACTCTTAACAAAAAAAACTCTGATTCTACAAATACTACTTATTCCTACTGTGATATACAGTTGGTATGACTACTGCTGACAAAATGCACTTTTTGTAAGTCGCTTTGGACAAAAATGTCTGCTAAATGACGTAATGTAAAGTAATGAGAAAGTGCCTACCATCTCTATTTTATTAAATGATGCACTTTTTAAGAAGTACCAATTAAACTGCCGGTCACATGTTGAGCCGTCGGTTTGCGATGGAGCGTATAGGGATGGAGGGAAACTTCATTGTTTGCCCGCTGATAAAGAGAGATGTGACATAGCAGCAACAGTTTATAATGGTAACGTTATCTTTCCTGCCTGGTAATAAAGAACTTTCTCTCAAAGAAGAAAGACTTCTGGATAGTTCACCTGAAGAGACATATCGAAATGCATTGGCACTTCTGTAGCTTTAAGGGTTTCAGGTGTAACGGAAGGAGTTAGTATGGCGGGGTCAACAAAACAATTTCTGCTCCCGCTTTCCTATCTGGTTGATAAGCTGTCAACGATTCAATTACTTTCACCAGGTGATTTTAAATATAATTTTAAGCATGTCCTAACGTGATTATGAACGTTGATCTGTCTGCAGGTTGAGGCCGCTGCTGTCCAGACTGGGACAGTTGAGATCATAGGAATCATTAAGGCCAGCAAGATGGAGACCAGGCTGGAGGCGGAGCTCGACCAGCAGCTGAAGACGCTCGTTGTGGCGTCCGAACTTCTGGCGAAGGCATTCGGCATCAGGCTGGGGGGCGACTTTGAGGACAGACTCCTTGATAAAATGCCACTTTCTGCAGAGGTGGAAATACAAGGGAACAGGATTACAGCCATTACAAAGATGTAAAATAAAACTCACAACACTATTCCTCTGGCTCTAATTTCTTTACCTAACCTCTCTATCAGGCATGATCACTCTAGCATCAAAGAAATATGTTTTATATTTGGACAAGGTGCTGTGACCTCTGACCCTTGACCTTACTATTGGTTGTAATGTTGGTGATCTAGGAATTCAAGCTTATTCTACTGTTGACCTAATTTTGTTATCTCATTTAAAAATCATTAATTGTAGTTGCATGTGTTCATATTCAAGTCAATGAAATGCTTTCAGTTTCTTATTTTATTAATTTTGCATCATATTTCTAACGGTTGTTACTCATTTGTTAATTCATCTCAATTATACTGGCAAATTGCAGATAAACCCACAATAAAATGTTCACCACAAAATTTACTTTATTGGATACACAGAACACAGAGAAGTGAACCTGGTTAATAACATGAATAAAATAATAATAATAATATTAATAATAATAATAATAATGATAATAAGAAATTTAATTTAAGAGCACCTTTCTCAGACTGAAGGACACTTTACATAGTTCAAAAATTAGAAAAATCAAGTTCAAAAATGAGGTAAGCTGCATTAAAAACTAAAAAAATTAAAAGGAGTGTAAGGGTGGAGCCAAACCATGTAGTGCCTTATAGGTGAGGAGGATCTTTTACAGGGAGCAAGTGAAGTTGTTGAAGGGTGGGAGTGATGTGGTGCCAGGGTTTAGTGTGAGCGAGGATCCTGGCAGTGGAGTTTTGAACATATTGCAGCCGGTCCAGGGTTTTGTTGGAAACGCCATAGAGGACACTATTACAGTAATCCAAACAGGAGGCGACAAATGCATGCATTAGAGTTTCAGCAGAGAGTGAGGAACGGAGACGGGAAATGGTTTTGAGATGGACTTGGTGACTGACTTGATGTGTGGCTCAAAGGAGAGGGTTGGATCCAGCAAGACCCCCAGGTTCCTAACCTCAGAGGAGGGCCAGATGGAGCAGCCGTCAATGGTGAGAATAAACTTGCTGATTTTTTCAAGGAGGATTGATTGCCACAACCATGAGCTCCATTTTATTGCTTTTGAATTTGAGAAAATTAGAGGTCATCCATTCTTTGATTTTGTGGAGGCAGGAAGTAAAGGAGGGAGGCAGAGGGTTTAGTGTGGAGGTAGAGCTGGGTGTCAGCATATGAGTGGAAGTGAAGACCATGTTTCAGGATTATCTGAGAGTGGGAGGAGGTAGATGGTTAACAGTAGGGGACCTAGGACAGAGCCCTGGGGGGAGCCTTGCTTCACTGGAGCTATGGGAGGATCTAGATCCCCCAAGGCACACATACTGCCACCTGTTGGACAGGTATAATTTGAACCAGGCCAGGGGCGTTCTAGTGATGCCGATGGATTTATCAAGACGGTCGAGGAGGATGGAGTGTGAGATCATGTCAAAAGCCGCAGAAAGATCTAGGAGGATGAGGATGTTGATGTTCCCGTCATCGGCGGCTGTGAGCAGATCATTGGCCACCTAAACCAGTGCTGTTCTGGTGCTGTGTTTGGCTCTGAATCCAGATTGTAGGATTGTAGTGGTTCGAACAGTTCATGGTGTGACATGCGGGTTGGGAGGCAACAACATGTTCTAGGACCTTGCTGAGGAAGGGAAGGATGGAAGTTGCTGAGGATGTCTGGGTCCAAGCCCGGCTTCTTTAGGATCGGTGTAACACTTTCAGATCCCGTTGAGATGGACGAATTGATGACGTCAACCATGAGGGGACACAGGACAGGTAGGCTAGCCTTAACCAGTGAGGTGGGCATGGGGTCCAAGGGGCAGGTAGCTGGCTTGGAACCAGAGACCAGCTTCTTGACGGAGCGAGGGACCGCCGGGGAGAAGGCAGAAAGAGGAGGGTGGAGAGAGAGGAAAAATCAATGAATCTGTTGCAGAGGTCAGAGGAGGTGGAGTGGATGGAGTTATCGGGAAGCTGGAGGAGTTTGTTGAGGGTGGAGAAGAGAGCTTCCTTTGGATATCAGGTTTAGTAGAAAGAAGATTTTGCTTGTGTAAGGGCAGGTCTGTAGAGCATAATGTGTTCAGAGTAGTGAAAGGTCTGGGAGTGAACGGTCAGACCTGATCTCTAGGCCTCTCCAACTGTCGACCCCTGGCCTTTAAGGAGTGAAGCTCAGTTATGTACCAGGGAGCCGGGAAAGTGACGGTGCGAGTTTTGAGAGGTGCAAGGGAGTCCAAGGTGCTGATGTAGTAAGGTAGTGTTGGACAGGAAGCCGCCTAAGCACTTTTTAGACACTTCATTAATATAATACTACTGCTACTACTAATAATAATAATAACATAGTTAATAATTTTTTAAAGCGCTTTCTGCCTACCATACATCAGAGGACATTTCTGACACACTCACATTTAACCAGAATTTGTCTCTCAAGTCATGAGTTTTTAGTCCTGGAGCTGCTCACATTTTAAGAGTCAGTTCAGACTGAGATCATACAGCAACACACATTAAGACTCCAGCAGGATTTTTCACAGATTTGGTCGTAGTTCCTTGCTGCATCACGCAGGTTTTCAGTGCATATGAAGGATTATACAGGCTCAAAACACTGATAATGGATTATGATATTTGAGTGTGAATGAAGCTACAACATCCCTCTCCTTCGCCTACACACCAAGGTTATTATCGTTAACGAAAACTAACGAAATAACGAAAACTAGGTGTGAAAAAACATTTTTATTAACTGAAATAAAAATAAAAACGAGGCTTTACAAAAAAATGATAACTAACGGAAACTGTATTGTGTGTTTACAAAACTAACTAAAATAAACAAAAATTCTCATTTATTTTATTTATTTCCTTTTTTGGTGTCTAATGTATAAATGAAGCCTAATGTATTGATGGAGTGAACATACTGAATGCATGCTGAAGTGTGTGAGACTGATACTATGCCACAGATAAATGTAGCGGTTTTTGTTTTTTTCTTTTTACTTTTGTTTGTTTAACCTTTCTTTAAACAGGAAGTCTCTTGAGATTTAACGTTGAGACGTTCAAGTAACATCATACAAAACAAAAAAGAAGCATCAATAACAGTAGTGAACATCCAAAGATATAAGAGAACAGGCTCGGGGAAAAATATTAAAATATACTAAAAATGGCAATGGCTATACGGCTGTTTAAAGCTTTGGAATGATTACTTAAAAAAAAAAAAAATAGAATCTATATAACACTTGAGGGTGAGATTTAATATCTCTTTTATAAGACAGACCTGGCCAAGCAGGGTCAACAGGGTTCCTCCCGGTCATGTGACTGATGATGTTTGGAAAGTGAGACTGTGGGAAACTGTCGGTTCACTGTCGTCGGTAAAACCAAATCTGAGGATCTTCGCCCCTGAAAGCACAGCGCCTACAGTAAGTCACTGTTTTATTTACCGAAATGATATAAATGTGAATCTGCCTTATTGTTATATTTTTTGTCTTTGATAAATAGTGTGTTAGAATGACATTATGTCTGATGGGGAAAAAATACCTGTAGACTACGGAAGTGTAGGCCTACGCCTCTGGAAAGAAAAAAATCATAATTCCGAGATAATGATCTCGTAATTCTGAGAAAAGATATCATAACTCTGAGATAATTATATACTAATTCTGAGATATCTTGGCGGAGACGTTGATGTTGCTTGTAGAGAAGGCAATCAGCTCTTCACTGTTTCCAGTCTGAGACACTGGGAGACACTAACGTCTTTCAGTAATATACTATACTGGGCCGGATTATCCATATATCGCATCGGGCGAGTGCCCGGGGGCACCAGCCAATTTGCCTTGTCGGGGGGGCACCACACATTCAAACCATGATTTATTATACCTTTATAAGCTTTGTCATATTTTCTTTATATATTATGCCTACTCTCTGGGGGGAATGCATACGCGGCCAAAATTAACAATTGATAATAAAAAAGAATATGCATAAAGAGAAAGAATCGTGATTGGTGTGTAGGTGCCCCCCCGCCTCCCCATCACATTTGAATTTGTCCAGTTGAAGCATTTTGTGCGGTAAGAGAAAACCCGTTCACGGAGTAGCTGCTAAGAAAAGGTAGGCTGAAAACGACTTTCCCAAGTGTGTTCGCCGCAGTCAGGCTTTTCTTAACCTGCCTGTTACGAACTGTAAGGGTGAGAGATCTTTTTCACAACTTACAGTTTTTTCTGAATGCTTAAACACTAACAGTGATTCTTGAAGCACTATCTCTGAAACCATTAACACTTGTAGCCAATGCATTTACCAAGTGTGCCAAACTGAATGCACGTTCTCTGCTTTACACTCAGTTTGTAATTTTATAACACACTTTTTGCAAAATTGTAAACACAACTCACTGCTTTACACTCAGTTTGCAATACTGTAAAGTTTTGTCATACATGTAGTAACGTAAACACACATACACACAGGTATCCAAATGTGTAAAGTATGGATGTGTATTCCGAACATAACACACTATCAATACAAATAAGGGGAAAAAGTTTTTTGTTTTTTTTCTTACTGTAAAAAAAAAAATTAAAAAAAAGCCACAAGTGTTTTTCATTTATACTATCAGTGCGTAGTTGGTGCTTCGTGTGCTTATTCAAATGATGGTTTGTGTGTTTGTGTTGACGCAAAAACACAATGTTTTAAAAGAGTTTGAAGAGTTTTGCAACAATTGTTTACTTTTGCAAGAGATGTATAATGTTTTGCTGGTTTGGTGTAAGGTTTTGTGGTTAGTGTGTAGAGTTTTGCAAAAATAGCCTATAGTTTCAAAGATAGTGCCTAAGCAATCAGAAAAAACTGTAAAAGAGTGAAGAACGAACTGGTCGAGTTGATGCTTGTGGAAAGGTTTTCTCTTTGAACTGGATGCGCGGTTTGTGATGTTGCAATACATTCAGGGATGGACTGGCCATCGGGAATACCGGGATAATTCCAGTTGGGCCGCTCTATCTACTCTATATACAGAGTGAGAGGGTGTCATGGGGCCAGAACGCACCGGAACGGCAATCCGGGAGTGAATCTGACGACGGAACGCGCATTCCGGTTCTGAAAAAATAAATACAGATCGATCAGTCAAAATTTGGTGGCTTAAACAACTGGTCAGGGGCGGAAATCACGGGGGGGACAGGGGGGTCCGGACCCCCCCTTCCTGGGACTAACAGAGAGTTGTCCCCCTCAATATATCATTGTAAACATAACTATATAATTTTAAATAATATAATAATATGCATTGAAAGCACTTGTGCTAATTATAGACGCAAAACAATGCGTTTTTAAGTTTCGAAAGATTGCGTCCCCCCCCCCCTCTCATACGCCTCACAGTGGTTTGGTCCACTGCCTACCTGCCTCCCCGAACCCCCACACACACACATCAGCCCTCGGTACGAGTGTGTGTGGAGGATCTCTGGAAGTGTGTCAGTGGTGGCAGACCTCCAGTAAGTAGCTGAGGTTAACTTAAAACAAAGGATGTGTCAGACATTTTTCTTTACTTCTACCACTCAATAGAATAAAACACATTCACAATTGTAATCAGACTACATTTTGTTCCGTTACCTCGCGGTTGGATCTCGTGCGTCAGCGTGTTGGTACGGAGCCGCGTCTCCTAATGCATGTGTGTGTATGGAGGCAGGAGGTCTGTCCACAATTAAAATCCTCATAACTCACTGAATTTTTGACCGATTTTCAAGCGGTTTGGTTTGTTACAAATGCCAGACATGTATTTATGATACAGGATACTTGGTTAAATTAAAATGCGGGTTTTCATACCAAAATACTTTATCTTTTGTAGATGGTAACAGTAATATTTCTATAATATAATATTTAAGATTAACTTACCCTATGTAATTAGGTTCTAAGTATATTATTTTTTTCTTACTGCATGTAAAATGGCTGCCACTATGTTATTTTGTTCATAATTTTGGAAATAAATGAAGACTTAATTAATAAAAAAGACATAATTACAACAAACATTATGTTAAATATAAGTACGTTTCTGGCAGGCTTCATAGCGTTCTGGACTTTTACACATTGACAGCAAAACATTAGAGATCTGCTTTTTCGGGAAAACTAAATTTAAATAGGCATATATTAGCTTTAGTTCAGTTAATGGGTGTTGCATCTCACCTACTACTGTAAATAACCTGCATGCTGTGTGTGTGTGTGTGTGTGTGTGTGTGTGTGTGTGTGTGTGTGTGTCTATTTGTCAGCCAGCCAGGTCAGTTAAAATGGCAGAGAAAAGAAAAACAGACATCCGATCATTTTTCAGTGCACCGAAACGCCAAGTAGAAAGACCCCAGTAATATCAAAGGCAATTTGATAAAATCTTCATAAGAAAGGAATGAAGTGCTTATGGAAATGTTTCATAATGGACCTCTATATACATTTAATACAACAGTACTTTTGGCGGCACCTTTGGTGTCCCCTTCAGGAATTGCTCTTGAGAAATTTTTCTGTTTATTGTCCCCCCCAACAGTGAAATGAAATATCCGCCCTTGCAACTGGTTTGGTTAGTTTTACACCAACTTTGCCAGCTGGGCGGTGTTTGGACCTTTGAGCCAATCACAGTGCTTAAAAACGCGAACCCCACCCAACCGGGAAGCCGTGCCACATTAAACAAACACATCAAATAACTGGCGGTTTAGTCAGAGCCGCAGAGCTGACAGGTTGTGTTGTGAAATCACCAGCAAGGATGGTTGGTGTCCGGCCGATTGCGGCGGGCTGGTCTGGACTAACGTCCCAGTCCATCCCTGATTGTGCTGCTCCTTTCACCTTCTGCAGTTCCCACAGTCACCTCACCTCACCTGAACTGACTGCTTGCTACAGTCATTGAGCTTGCTTTATTTGGTGGTATGTGGGGCCTTGTCTGTGGTGCTTAAGTTGCATTAGATGTCTGTTTCATGATTTTTTTCTATTTTTTGTATTTTGATTTTTTTAGTCATGCTCTGTAATGGTTTGGCATTTAGTCTTCATTCAGGCCTTTGAAAATGTATGGTGGAAACACATTTTCCACCATTTCAAATTTGATACAGTATAGCTCTGTGTGTAAAGCCTAAAATGACATTTGTAGGGTCAAGTCAATCTATGGTGTAAAGTAATTTGTTGGTTAGTACATTGTCTTACATTTGTCTGCAGTATGTGTGTAGAGCCTGTACTGTTTAAGTTAATGTAAATCTATGATCTTTATTGCCATAGTAAATTTCACTTTTTTGCGTGTCAAGTCGACAGCACCCCTAAAAAATAATAATAATTAAGCCCGACGGAGACCCCTGTCCCGGGTCCACGGCGCGGTCCGTGTTTGACGAGCTCTCGCGAGCTCAGTTTTTAAGCTAGAGCGGAACGTAACATAGCTCCAAAGTCGGCGAAGTTTTTGACAAAGGTAAATGGGCATGACTATTTTCAAACGGGTCCCTTGACCTCTCACATCAAGATATCTGAATGAAATTGGGCTCATTAGAACCGCAAGAGTCTTAGCTTTACAGCCATGTCTGACACATGTCAGCTACATCGGGTATATGAGCTCCAGGGTCCTAAAGACACAGAGTTCTGCATGCAGTGAAAAGATGTTATTCTCACCTTTTTTTCTTTCCATATTTCTGCACACTGTGGTACCTAAACAGTCATGGAATTGTAGAAATTGGGTATGGCTGCAACTCTTGTGGATCCAAAGAGCCCAATTGCATTCATGTGTGATGAAATATGGCCTCATAGTAACCATTTCAATGTGATGACAGCATTTTTTAAAACCTGACCTTACTGTATAAAATGACCTATTGTGAGCTGTAGGATAATCACAGCCTCATGAAACTCTAGACCCAGAATCTAGACAGCTAGACCATTCAGAAACTGTATGGGACGTCCAGGCACATTGAAGATAAGTGGGTTTTTCTGAGCCATTTTCAGAAAATAGTGTTTGTCATCCAATCGTCAAAATTGTCAAAATCGCACAAATCTCCAATTTTCAAAAGTTATTGATACGGCATCACAGCATTAAGTTTTCTAAAGTGTTTTTCAAGGTCATGAGGTCTTCAGGTGGTCTTTTGGGGAGATTTTAACTGATACTTTACTGGTACTTTATTATTTTAGTTAAAGTAGTCACAATGTTTCTTATTCTGATAGAACTGGGCTTTATGGTATATTTACAGGACATTTATGGACAGTGGACTGAAGCATTGGAACAAACCCTCACTCATTGGAAATGTCTGTTTTTCCATAGATGGATATATGATTTTTTTTTAAATAAAAACAGCCAGGTTCAGGTGAGAGAGTAAGGTCAAAATGACGTTACCTGACTGCATTGCCCACAGCAACCCAATATTCAATTACAATAATGTTATAAATTGATATGGATCAATTTATACCTCTTATTAGATTATAAATACTCTGGTTGTTATATTTGCCTTTTGGTTGACAGCACAAAGAGGGAGAGAGGAGGATAGAGAGGGAGAGAAGGAGAGAGAGCAGGATGGAGTCGGCACAGAGAGAGAGAGAGAGAGAGAGAGAGAGAGAGAGAGAGAGAGAGAGAGAGAGAACCAGGTGAGAAAGTGGACAGGTATTCAGGACCACATAGTTATAACACCAAGGCAGCTTCTGTTTTGCCCACATTCATTCACAGCTTGATGAGCTGGACTGTCCCCATGTGGTTCAGAGACTGAAACAATGTTTTGTACATTTCTCCTCATATCTGCTTTGCTGTAACTTGATCTTTTACTTACTTTGGAAAGTTCTGCTCATTATGATCGAGTCTTTGCCTCAGGTTTTATTAACTAACTGAGGGTCCTCTCTAAAACAGGTGTATTATACTGAAATCTGTGATTGTTCATTCTGAACCATTATTATTATTATACACTACAATAGACCACCCAACTAATTACCGTAGGTTGCTTCTGAAGGTAACATTGTGTACCTAACTGAACTGAGGTTTGCCAAAGTGAAAGGGGTTGAATACTTTTGCAAACAGCATATTCAATTTTTCATTTTCTTAAAAAATATTTTTTGGTGTAAAACTCATGTTACTTACTAGTAATTCATTAAAAGTATTATTGTTGTAAATTAAAATATGATATATAGAAAAATATTAATGTATTAATTGTTATCCAGTGAAATGAGTGATTTAGCAGGGGGGTTGAACACTTTTGCAAGGCTCTGTATGCATGTCACATTCTCATTAGGGGCTGAGCCCTGATCTGTGTAATGTTTCATCTGTGTAACCTTTGTAGTCCAAAATGCAAATCTCTATTTAATCTCTATTTGGGGGTTCTTATATGAAAGAGTTTGGGAACCTGGACTGAATAATAAAACATCCAAAACATCAAAATCAAATGGACTTTTGAATCAAGTTGTTTGGTAACTTAATTTCCTGGGACTCAAAGTCTGAGCTCAATAATAAAGTCAGCTTATTGTATCATTATAGTATCCTTATATTAGTCCTCTGGTATCTCTGTATGGTCTCACAGTGTGTGTCCTGACCTGGCTGGACACCTGACATGACACATTTTATTAGGGGTGTAAGTGCAGGAAAGACATTCACACCATTCCTTTTCTTTGCGTTTTCATTTATTGCTTATTTTCTTTACAACCTAAACTTTTGGGGAAAGGGGAGGTGGAACAAAGGAATTGAAGTTCATGGTATGCGCGCCAAGCGCGCGTCAAAGTCCCAGCCTATATACATGGGAAACACCCCCTGCTCCGAAGATTGATGTCCATATAAGGTCATGCGCATCACACAGGTGTCTCCTCTTGCTGGCGCAGATAATAGACTCAACATACTCCGGCCCGATGAACTTGTCTCATCCAGAGTCAATGTTTATCTTCCTCTAACGGGTAAAGCAGTTGAACTGGTCTTCTGATAACAAGGCGAGATGGAAGTCGAATAGCACATGACCTGATTTTACCATCTCTTCCCATAAACGTTTTTTCAATCCGTCCCATTTTCCACATATGCTTTGGTCGTTTGTCTTCATACAGTAATACGACATCTCCAACCTTAAAAGGAACAGATTGTTTTGAGAGACTCACGTGATGTGCAGAACGAAGTTCCATCAAATATTCCTTCATCCAACGACTCCAAAATTGATTTGTCAGTCTCTGACGGTACTGCCATCTCTTATTAAGTTGGATTGCATTCGTTCCATTCAAACTGGAATCACAGATGGGATAAGAAGGCAAAGTAGTAATCCGTTGTCCTGTTATGAAATGAGCAGGTGTGAGAGGAGAGGGTTCACTGCTGTCTGTGTGGAGATAAGTAAGGGAGCGAGAATTTATCACAGCTTCCACTTCACAGATCAGAGTTTGTAGTTCCTCAAATTCGAGGCAGGACCGTCCAAGTACCTTCCGTAGGCACGTTTTGACTGATCTGACCAGGCGTTCCCACATGCCCCCCCACCAGGCAGCTCGCTCCACGATGTATTTCCATGAAATCCTCTTCTCCACAAACATTTCTTGTACTTCCTTTTAGGGTTGGGCGGTATCCAATTTTTGACACCGTTAAACCTTCCCCAAATTTTCCCGCGGTATACGGTATTACCATCTGATTAAAAATCACATTGTAGGGCTTGGAGGGAGCCGCCAATTCCAAATGATGAATTTATGTAGTCGCTGCTATATCGTTTCCCGCCACAAGGTGGCTGCAGTGCACTTCAACTGTGATTTTCACATGACAAAAATGTGATACATGTTCCAGTTTTATTCTCTGAACAACATCAGAAACGGAATAGCAAACGTTGCATATTTACAACAGAATATTGAAACAATAACAACAAAACATGTACAAAATTAACAACATGTCATCTATCTTTATTTCTAATTCCCTCTGTTTGATAAGTATATTTGCTCCTATTTTAGTACGAAGCCTCCTTGTTTTCTGATCTGCTTCTGTTACGGTACGTTAGGTAGACGTTTTTTTGTTACTGCAATGCATTACGATAATTACGGTAATCGACGACGGCACGCTCCAGAGACGCCGGCCGAGCCGTCTTGTGGCACTTGTACGTTACTACAAACTACAGTTACAAACTACAGTTACATTATATAACAGGCACCAGGAGTTTACCAGTATCCACCGCTGTTTGCATGTAAGCTGAAGCTAACTGAAGCTAACTGAACCTGGGCACCGATGTGTTCCCGGTGAGACGGACACGGTCCAGCCATGTACTGGGTTTTGACCTAGTTTTTTCCCCCGGCCTGTATTTGAGGCCGGCCTTTATTTGTTCGTGTCGACCACGGCCCCGGTCTGATGGTGAGCTTGTGGCACATGCGCACAAGTACTTTCGGGCCGCCCTCGACATCAGCGGAAAGCGGCTGGCTCCATTTGACTTCCACCAGAGAAGGGATCTTCGTCTCCGTGAATCACAGGCTCGCAACAATAGGCATTCATCTCTGATTCTGCTCGCTCCTCTATGGTGCCGCGCCCGCCGCATCAGCTTTTTTTTTGCAAGAGACTGCCCAAAGTTATCTTTTTTTTCGGGGGTGCAGGTTGGGCATCTCTCTCCTCTTCTTCTGCCAGAATTTTTTTTATGACGGTAATGAAACAGACACCGTTGCTATTTTCAAATACCCCGGGATACCGTATTACCGTATTACCGCCCAACCCTACTTCCTTTCCTTTCATCAGAGTCCACAAAGATTTTAGAACTTGCTCAGCTCTTTTGAAAGTCCTAGCATAATCTGAATAGATAACGCTACATATGCCACGTCTGGAAATAAATCTTCTGAAGGCCAATAAGAATGCATCAGTAGAAAGATCGCACACTAGTTCTAGATGCACTGCTCTTGGTACCGCGCAGGTAAATAAGGCTATGTAGGCCTTTTTATTGTGTGGTTTAACATATAATGGTCCCGCAAAATCCACACCAGTTATTTCAAACGCTTGGGCCTTATTTATGCGTTCCCTTGGTAATGGTGCGCAGACCTGTTGTCCGGCTTTAACTCGAGTTCGCTTACAGATCAAACAGCATCGGACACATCTCTTTGTCATTTGTCTACCCTTAAGCATCCAATACATTTCTCTGACCTGCGTGAGAGTAGCCTGCAAGCCTGAATGCATTACTTCTTCGTGTGCTCTCTTGATCAAAAGTTCTGAAAACGTATCATTACCAGGTAGGATGTATGGATGCTTCTGAGCGTATGACCAGTTGGTTGCCTCCCTCCTATGCGTAAAAGTCCATCTTCATCCAAAAACGGTCTCAGGGCAGCGATTTTCGATTGTTTATCCAATTCTTTATTATTTAGCAAATTGTTGATTTCCTTTGCGAAACTGTTTCTTTGGCTCAGTTGTATCCAATATCTCTCGGCTTGCTGGATCTCCTCTGTACACAGGTCTCCCGAGCGGTTTTCTCCGTTTCGTGCGTTATGCGTAAAACGCTGTATCCAGGCCGTTATTCTCAAGACCTTACTGAGTCCACTGTACTTATCCAAATCAAGAATGGGTTCAACAATGCATTCTTGCTCAGTTAGTGTATTCTGAACGACATACTCATTAATATCATCGTTTTCTATCGTCACTTCAGTTTCACTTGCCAAGACATAATCAGAGTCTTTCAGCCACTCCGGCCCGTGCCACCACAGATCATCCTCCTTTAAGGCTTGTACACTGGTTCCTCGTGTCCCGCGATCAGCAGGGTTTTCCTTTCCAGCACAGTGATTCCAGCGTTCAGGTAAGGTCAAACCTTGAATTTCACTGACTCTGTTCGCCACAAATTGTTTCCACTGTTTAGAATTACTCCTAATCCAATGAAATGTTATCATTGAATCAGTCCAAAAGTACATCTCACTATCCTTCATTTTTAGATTTGCCATGATAAATTTCCCAAGTCTAGCTCCAATAAGGGCTCCCATCAATTCCAATCTAGGGAGTGTCAATTTTTTCAGAGGGGCCACTTTAGTTTTAGAGGCGACTAGACTGGTTGAGCATTGTCCCTTTACATTTACACAGCGCAGATATGCTGTTGCACAGTAGGCCTTTTCGCTGGCATCAGTGAATACATGGATTTCACGTTTATTTACAGAGTCTGCGTTTGCATTCTCACAGTCTGACAGTTCAACGTCATAACGACGATCAATTGATATGGTTTTCAGATGAGGAATTTCTGAGCACCATTGATGCCATTCATTTGCCAGATCGGTCGGAAGTTCTTGGTCCCATTCAAGTTCTCTTTCCCACATTTCTTGAAAAAGACACTTTACCCGTATAGTGAATGGTGATAGAAATCCAATGGGATCAAAGATACGGGCAGCAGACTGCAACACCCCTCGTTTAGTATCTCGCTTCTCTTGCAAATATTTAACCAATTCATCTGTTTCAAATACGAATTCATCCGTGTTAGTTTTCCATGTTATTCCCAGAACCTTAAGTGGGTTTTGGCCCTTTATTTCCACTGGTTCCGTATCATGTTCCACATTCCATTTGTTTTGCAGTTCTGGGGAATCTGTGCTCCATTTGCATAATTTCATGCTTGCACTTGACATCATTTCTTTGGCCCTCTGATACAGTTCCATGGCTTTGTCAACATTCTGTGCTCCAGCAATAAAATCATCTACATACAAACACTCGTCTAATGTTTTGACTTCTTCTGGATATATGTGTTTGTATTTCTTGAGGTGTTGCCTAATTGTTGCCGCTAACAAAAAGGGACTGGCGGATGCACCAAATGGTACACGGGTCATTCTCATAATCATCACCTTCAGATCTCCTGGAATTACTGGTTTCTCTCTGAACCATAGAAATCGCAACATGTCTCTATCGCTTTCATTTAGAGCTATTTGCAAGAAAGCTTTACTTATATCTGCCATCATTGCAACTCTATGTTGTCGGAATTTGATTAGGGTGCTCAGCAGATCGGGATTTAGATTTGGTCCTGTTAATAGACATTCATTCAAAGAACGGCTGTCTTTCTCATGTGAAGAGGCATCAAACACAATCCGAAGCTTGGTAGTGGTTCTGTTTTCTTTAATCACTGGATGATGGGGCAGATAGTATACTGGATTTTCTGTTTCACTATTAGTTACCTCTTCTATAATGCCCTCTGTGATATATTCTTGAAACACTTGATTATATTTTTTATACAGCTGGTCATTATTCCTAAATCGTTTGGCCAGACTATTCAATCGGTTCATTGCTATATTGGAATTAGAAGTCAATTTTAAATTGTCCTCCTTCCAAGGCAAACAAACTTCATATCTGCCATGTTTGTACTTTACCGACTCTTGGAACTTCTGTTGCGCGTCTGCGTCTGGGCTCCGTCCGGTTTCCAGGTGAATCCCTAAGGATTCAGTCTCCCAGAAGCTGCGCAGTTGATCGGCCAGTATTTGTTCTTCTCCAACACTCAGGTGAAAGGTTCCCACATCTACAGGTTCCGTGGTGACGCTCATCACAGGGATGGACACGGTACCTTGAATCAGCCATCCAAATTTACTCTGCACAGCCACGAGTCCACTGTCAAGTCTCTCCATGCGTCCTGATACTATATTCCAATACTGATCTCCTCCAATTAAAATCCCAAGGCCTTCTGTTTCCATGCCTCTTACTGGAGTGTCAGCGACTTGCAGGCCTTTATCTTCAAGGGATCTTCTTATTTTTTCATCTGCTATTTGCATGTTCGAAGAGCATACAGTCGGTGTTTCTAGTAATTCTACATCAACTGCTTCATTTGTTTTCAGGTTTCTCAAGCGCGCTCTAACCTTTTTTGCAATTACTCGCTTGGAGGTTACAGAGCCAAATGTGTGCAGTCTTATTGTTTCTGTCCCCACTACGGGTAGGTTTAATGTCCTAGAAATATCTTCTCGAATAAAGCTGCGCTGACTCCCCCCATCTAGCAAGCACCTGGCGAGTTGTCTTTGTCTAGGCGCATCTATCCAAACAGTAGCAGTTTGTAACAATACAGTGTTGCCTTCAGCATTGCAGGGAGAGACTGAAACCACAGTGTCTGTGGGAACTAATCCGTGATCTTTTTCATTTGGAACACGTTTTGTTTGGTGGACACAAACAGTTTTATAATGCCTTTTGCCACATTCTTCACATACAATGCCGTGCGCTCTACAATTACGCGCGATGTGTCTGGGACCTAGACATGAAAAACATCTGCCAAATCGTTTCAGTTTTTCTCTCCTGATATCCACGGTAAACTGTGCATTCTCGAGACTTATGATCAGTCCTTCCACAGAACAGACAGTCACTTTCGTCATTTGGACTCCATGTATGGAATGTCGCCGCTGAAGCTGTTGTGCCAGTATATGATCTTCTCATCCTGCGCTCCTTGTCGCGCTCCCTTTCACGGCACATGCCCTTTTCTTCATGCTGGAAACTTTCTTTCCTTTGTGTGAGATTCGCTGTTCTCTCTCTACTTTCCACATCTAATTTCAGAAAGTCCATCAGTTCTTTTGCCTTAAGCTCTTGGTCAGCTTCCTTTCGTGTAAACGCAAGAGCAATTTCTTCAGGAATCATTTTCAGCAATATGGGACATAACAGGCTTCCATACGCATCAGATACAACGCCCAGGGCATCAAGGCTGCGCACCTGTACTTCACAGTCATCATATAATTTTCGCAAGGCCGCTACATCATTGGCCCTTTTAACAGGAGTCAAATTTAGTAATTTATTCATGTGAGCATTTATCACTAAATCCTTACGGCCGAATCGACTAGTTAGCAAGTTGATTGCACTATCATAATTTTCATCACATAAAGCAAACCCTGCGACAGTGCTCGCCGCTGTTCCAGCTAGGAATGACTTTAAGTAATTAAACTTATCTGCTTTGCTTAAACTGTCGTTCTTGTGTATGGCCGTTTCATACTGACTCCAGAATCCTTGCCATTCACTTATTTCTCCATAAAACTTCTGTATGACAAGTTTAGGAAGTTTGACTGTGTGAATTCTTTGCCCATTGTTCCTCTGGCTCGAAGCAGTGCTTGAATTTCCATCTGTGCGCATTGCTTGTTTGATCCTTGTTTTCCGTGAGCATATGCCATCCATATATTCTAATGCAGCATTTATTTCATCATCCAAGTCATCTTCATTAGTCTCTGCTTCAATGTCTCTGTCGTATTCATTCAGACTTCGTTCCTTACTTAACAATTGTTCCATATATTCTTCTAAAACATCAAGATCCGGCTCCCGCGTCACAAGTTCCCCATCAATCTTATTTAGAAGTCTGGTTGTGGCTGACCTTACAGCTCCTTGTATTCGTTTCATTCGTGCAGTATCTTGTGCCATGATTTCTTTGTCTTTCCTTGCAGCTTCAGTCGAGATCACAATCCACCATAATCGTCCTTTTCATTCCCTTGATCTTTCCCGGGTTTCGGCACCACTTTGTAAGTGCAGGAAAGACATTCACACCATTCCTTTTCTTTGCGTTTTCATTTATTGCTTATTTTCTTTACAACCTAAACTTTTGGGGAAAGGGGAGGTGGAACAAAGGAATTGAAGTTCATGGTATGCGCGCCAAGCCCGCGTCAAAGTCCCAGCCTATATACATGGGAAACACCCCCTGCTCCGAAGATTGATGTCCATATAAGGTCATGCGCATCACACAGGTGTCTCCTCTTGCTGGCGCAGATAATAGACTCAACAAGGGGTCCAAGCACATAGTGCTGGAACCCTGTTGTATTTGCTGGAATTCTTCTGTCTTTCTTTCTTCTTTCTTTTTCTCCGCTAAAAGTGTCTGCAGCAGCAACCATATTTGGCAGGTGGGCACCTATGCCCCCCCCACTACTCAGGCAAGGCAACTTGGCCAGATGGCGGCGCTATAGCAAGCAACCCACACACCTCGTTCCGTTGGGCGCGGAGGTGGCACAGGTGCGCTCATTTCCAAAGACTGGAAATTCACTAAGCTTTCTCCTCTAAACAATAACTCCTCCTTTGAATACCGTGCAATCATGGTTACCGCTCCTGTTAAGCTGTTTGTCATATATCGCCCACCAGGGCTCCTGGGGAACTTTGTAGTTGAACTGGACATGCTACACTCAGCAATTCCTGAAGATGGCACCCCACTGATTGTCATGGGGGACATGAATATCCATCTGGACAAACCCCAAGCGACTGACTTCCTTTCACTTCTGTCCTCATATGACCTCAGACAGGTCTCCACCGCTCCCACACACAAAGTGGACAACACACTCGATCTGACTGTGACTCGAAACTGCTCCGGCAAATCTGACTGTCACCCCCTTACATCTGTCAGACCACCTCTTTATTCAATTCACAGTTTCCTTACCGGAACATCCTCATGTTCCGCCGCAAATGGTCTCCTTCAGACGAAACCTCCGGTCCCTCACACCGGCTCAGCTCTCCAATGAGGTCTCGGCTACCATGCCCCCTCATAATGAGTTCTCCTCACTCCACGTCAATGAGGCTACAGACACTCTGCTCCTCGCTAGCCTCCCTCCTACATCGTGATTTTCACAAAACTTGGTATAAATATCCACCTCAATATACACCACCTCACTTGGTGCAGTCATCAGCTCACATGGCTTCTCGTACCATTCATATGTTGATGACACCCAGCTCCTCTATCGTTCCCCCAGACGACCCCATGGTCTCGGCACGGATATCGGCACGCCTCGCCGATATCTCGGCACGGATGAAGGAACGCCACCTTCAGCTTAACCTGTCAGAGACTGAGCTCCTTGTCATCCAGCCAGTCCCTCTGTACAACAACAGATCAGCATCCAGCTCGAATCAGCTCAGCTCATTCCCTCAAAGTCTGCCAGAAACTTGGGTGTCATGATTGATGACCAACTAACCTTTAAAGAGCATGTGGCTTCTGTTGCTCGGTCATGTGGATTTGCCCTGTACAACATCAGGAAGATCAGACCCTACCTGTCTGAACATGCAGCACAACTCCTAGTACAGGCTCTTGTAATATCAGCCTTGACTACTGCAGCTCCTTACTGGCAGGGCTCCCGGCATGTACGCTCAAACCTCTGCAGATGATCCAGAACGCGGCGGTGCGTCCGGTCTTCAACCGGCCCAAAACAGCACGTCACTCCTCTGTTCATATCCCTCCACTGGCTCCCAGTCGCATCAAGTTCAAGTCCTTGATGCTCGCCTACAAAGCGGCAACCAAAACGGCTCCGACCGACCTGAACTTCCTCATTCAGGTCTACGCTCCCTCCCGCCCGCTACGCTCTGCCAAGGAGCGGCGCCTGGTGCTGCCGCCACAACGAGGCCCTAAGTCTCTATCCAGACTCTTCTTCTGTGGTTCCTCGGTGGTGGAACGAGTTAGGGATAGGCGATATGGCAAAAGTCTTTATCACGATATAACATTTTTTTATCTGTCGATATCGATATATATCATGATATAAACAAAGTCATTTTTGTCAGGCTTAAAAATTACCTTTTGAATGAAAGCTGAAGATACCAATGTTATATGGAGGTTTTTTTTATTTTCAATCAGAAAACAACATGAAAATGAGGTCTACTGTTAAGTGGCTGCCAAAAAACAAATGCAAGGTACAATTTAAGAACTGTGAGGTAGAACATTCAGAAAAAAACTGTCATTTCTAGTCAGCATATATCCTTTGTGCAAAGTACAGCATTTACATAATGATATTGAATGCCTGAAATCTAAAATCTGCCAACTCATATGATTCATAAAGATTCCTTCTGAGCCGACACTCAAACCTCTCTCCGACGGTACACTGATTTCTTTCCTTGCCTTCCTTCCACCACTCTTCTCAACTTCAGCAACCAAAACAGAAAGCATGTGTAGGATTTGTACAGCAACTGCCGCAATGCGAGGCAGGACTGCGCTTGAAGCGCTGGTGCTGAGCGCTTTGGCAGCACCAGGTGAGCTGAGACGACTCCGGGTGTTGTTGCTATGATAAACATTAGCCTAGCTAACGTTAGCTTGGTCCCGCCCCTGCTTCATGCTCATTGGTTGGTGGAACTCTGAAGTGACATTGATAAGCTTCAGACAAAGTTGAAATAGTTTCAACTTGACAACAGGTCCAGCGCTCACGGCGCTCAGCACTAAAAAGAGGTGAGGTGCCTGTTTTAAGTGCTGAAAGCGCTACTTTTCCATGGAAAATAATGAAGAAACAGCGCCAGCGGTTCTTTCACAGGTCTTTGGTGTAACCTAACTGTTCCAAGGATTTCTCTCACTGTGTGGAGTTGCTTACTTAACCAACCAAGCAATGATTTCTATCAACCTTTTTTTTTTTTAAAAAACAAAAAAAATCTTTATCTTCTAAATCTTTTTCCTCTATGCTCTGCCTCGTGGCTCCTCTGTCCTGTCGGACCAGATCTTAGCTTCATGGCTCTTACTCTCGTTGTTCTCTCCTCACTAGTGCCATTCCATTGAGCAGCAGGCACAACACCAGGCCCCGGCACTGGAACATCATTAATAATAAAGCAAATAAAAAATGATTTTAGAACAGCTAAGGGGCGTTGTTAGGCACGACACGGAGCGGAGTGCCTAACAACGCCCCTTAGCTGTTCTAAAATCACTGTAAACCACGGCCTCGCGGGGCTTATTGCTTTTATAAAACGGTTACTACATATACCAGGCAAGGTTTCATAAAATAAACACACAGCAACAAAAAAATGCAATAATTTATTGATAACAAATAATCATTCTTCCGCCAAGCAATGTAGTTCTTCAGCGACATTTAGCAGACTGGTTGCCAAGCAACACACAGACGCAGACACAGACAATTTGTTTGGCGCAGTAATACTGATGTGATGCGGTCACAGGTGTGTGTTTATAGAGTATTTTAAAACGGCTTCGAACGCAGCTCAGCCAATCATAATCAAGGACCGGAACTATTCGTTTTCTAAGTTATTAGTTACACCTGTGTTTACCCTGCTATGACACGTCAAAATGGCTGCTGTGAAAAGGTCTATTCAAACCAAACAAGTGCATGCATTTTTGCACCCATTTTATTTTTGCACTTGCTTCATTGATTCTGCCATTACGAGAGGCTGAGAGCCGCTTTCAAACAGCGAGGGAGGAGACAAGCTTGTTTAAAAAAAAAAGAAAAGATGCTCTTTGGTCAGAGGAGAAAACAGCAACACAGCCGGATATTGGTTTATATCATTATGTCTCAAGGAAATCTCCACATAGCACACATTAGCTTCAGGATTGGTTATAAGGTTTGAAATCGCTTAATGCAGGTTTAAACTTCCGCGAAAAGAAACTGGCTGGATGGTCGATTCCATCAGCACCAGTCTGCAACAACACCGCTCCGGCTCTTTGCCTGTGTTGTTTCTTCTCTACAGGAGCCAGGTAGACAGAGGTCATCAGAGCAAACTGGTTGCACCTGGGAAATGGGAGTGGCTAAGGAGTATAAAAGGCCTGCTTCCCTGGGCCGCGCTCTCATTCTGGGCAGCCTCGACTACCTCCTCATGGTTACCACTTTACCTTTAGGTTGACTCTTTGGTTTCCACACTATACAACACTTACACTCCACTTTCCATGCATCACACTACTGATTCTCCAAATCCTCACACTCCATGGTTTTTGACCTTATTTGCTTTACTTAGTTAAATTAATTAGAATTTTGAAATTGTGTGTGGACTCTCTCACTTGTTACAAATCCAAGTCAAGTTTGTAACAACAGCATGGCCACTATTAACCAATGAACTTGAAAATGGGCGTGGCCTAACACAAAAATGGCCATAACTCCACACCTCTTGGTCCAACCATCACAAAACTTGGTAGATGCATTAAGGGAAGTGGTTGCCCTCAAAATTTCATGGAAAGCGGGCAATAGAGGGCACAACAAATTCCCAAAATGGGCGTGGCCTAACACAAATTTGATTATAACTCAAAACATGTTTGTTCGTTCATCACTTAATTTGCTAAACATGTTTCATAATGCTGTTGAACCATATGTGTGAATAATTCTAACATCAACCAATAGCGAGCGCAACAAATGCCAGAGAAGTGCGAGGGCCTGGCATACATTTTTGCAAATTCCTTTAAAATGGCAAGTGACACAGATATGAAATTTATCCCAGCAATATTAAGTTGTGTGCAAATGTTGCACAACAAATATTACCCAAATTGGCCTGATTGTGGCGCTATAATTAATGATCAAAATTTGAAAGGCCGCAGTTATACATATCCACCTCCCTTTGTGCTACACATTTTCCTCAGAGCCACTAACAACTCTTTTGCATATTACCAGTTAGTAAAGGCCCGAACCCCTTTCATTGCCGGCTATATTTTATGTGTTTTGTCGTTGCTTCCTGAGTTTAGTCTCATCGTCCCTTCAGCTTTCTGTTTCTCACTTCAATCTTCTCTCTTCTCTGGTCTTTCTGTGTTTTAGAGATGGAAGGGGAAATTTCAGAGTCAGCCTGGAAGAAAGCGCTTACCTCCATCATCAAGAAGTTGGAGGAGCCACAGTACAAGAAGATGCTGCGCTGTCTGAAGACAATCCCATACAGTGTGAAGAAGAGCACCTCCAAAGAAGAGATGTCCCAAAAAATCATCGAGTACTTAGGTTTAGAGGAGTCCATCTCTGTAATGAAGGAAGTGCTGGAGCAGATTCCCAGACGGGACAAAGCGGTCCAAAAGAGACTGCGCCCCTTTGTGGAGAAACTGAGGAACAAACAGGAAAAAGAGAAAGACAAGGGTCAGTTGACACAATCTACAATTGATTATAGCTGATCAAATCTATTTAAAGTGCTTTTTACAGAGGTGTCTCATTGGAAAGAGCCAGAAACACTTAGTTAACACTAGTGGTGATGCACTTTTCATTCCTGGCTCCATTTAGTACCGGCCAATCGTAGACGAGGTGACGTCACCTCCAGATATTTCCAGCAGCTACAATGGAGTTGATATCAGAAAATGTTTCAGTGATCTAAAACATCTACAGGATCTAAAAGCTTTCTTTTTAAAGGATAGTACTATCCTACTGTGCTAAACTGTGCTTGTTGGATCCAATCTGTAACTGGGGACATTGAATTCTGAAGTTGAGGTCGCAATAATTCAGTTGGCTACAGCCTGTTGGAAATAAACTCCTCATATGTCGAGTGATAAGTGTCACAAAATTATGTGAAGCAAACAAATTCAGAGTGAATAAAACCATTCACAATTTCATGATGCTGCCATGAAAATATGAGCATTAAGGAATATTTCTCAATGTCACTCGTTATCTGTAATTTTTCTCAACATGCATTTACCATATTTTCTGAAAAAGGTTGACTGAATAACATTTTTTACATTTTTTAGTGTGCTAAAATGTTCACACTGACATTATTCAATATGAGGATCCTGTTCATTTTGTTCAGGAGAGAAGAGGAAACACGACGATTCAGAGTCTGAAACCGAGGAGACAGAGACGGCCGGTAGGTTCTCTAAACACTTCAACACAGAAAGATGGAGCAGTGTGTGTACACACAACACACACTCCAAAGCAAGAAAGACACTATTTGAAAAAAATGACACCCACTCTGACAAAATGCTTGCTGCGAGTCAGGATCAGGGTCCAAAATTTACTTTTTGGCCCATCTGCCAATGGCAGGTAAACTGAGAAAATTTACCAGCCAAAAATATTTTTTACCAGCCATAAAAATGCATCATGCAATATTTCATTAAAATGATTACTTTAAGTTCTTAGTATGCAAATTCATTTTAAGCCTCACAACTTTTATTCAAATCTTTTTCAATGAAAAATCAACACTAAATAAACAGGCATTACTTTGTTGCACCTTTAACTCATGTGTGTGTGGCACACACACACACACAGGCTCATGTATCGTTCTGACGCCGCCTCTCGCTGAAACACAGATCCCCTCCGTGACTTTTCTCGTTGTCAACCTCTTCGTTTTCATTTTTTCTTTTGGTGATTTAACACCGGCTGTATGTCGCCACATCTGTAAGTTAACAAAGTGGAACTAACGCAAGGTGTTTTTTTTATGACTAAAAAGATAGACGGACGTGGTACTGTAGAAGTCAGGTAGAAGTCCAGTGTTTCCCCTGTATATATTCTACTGTGGTGGGCTGCCATGGTAACATCATGACATGCCATGCTAAAAATATTTTCAAAATAATTTTATTTTAGGCTTAAATGGTGTCACTTGGTAGCAGGGGCGGAGCTAGACTCTCAGCACAGAGGGGGCGGAGCATTCTCGAGGGGCCCTTCTGATAAAGTCATTTAAAAACTGTGAAGTAGTTGATATATCCTGTCCATAAACACAACTTATCACTTATTGAGCCAAGCAAGCCGATGTGTAAAAAAACATCCAGTGAAGCCAGAGCCAAGACAAGCTTGTTCTGAAGAACAAAAGAAAACAGGTTTCCAGTCGCGTTCAAATGTTTCAGCACCGAGGACAGCGTGCGGTTCAGCGCCACAGACAGTTCAGCGCCACAGACAGTTCAGCACCACAGACAGTTCAGCACCACAGACAGTTCAGCACCACAGACAGGTCAGCACCACAGACAGGTCAGCACCACAGACAGTTCAGCGCCACAGACAGTTCAGCGCCACAGACAGTTCAGCACCACAGACAGTTCAGCACCACAGACAGGTCAGCACCACAGACAGTTCAGCACCACAGACAGTTCAGCACCACAGACAGGTCAGCACCACAGACAGGTCAGCACCACAGACAGTTCAGCACCACAGACAGCGACAGCCTGTCCAGGCCAGGTGCTCTGTCTCAGTACCATGTCTTTCTTACATGGGAATAACATCAACATAAAATAGACACAGCGGTCTACAACACTATACTAGGGCTGCACGATTCTGGATAAAATGACAATCTTGATTTTTTGCTTAGAATTGAGATCACGATTGTCTCTCACGATTCTTAAGCAAAACCATTTTTATTATACATTTTTACTGCACTCTTTTGCCTGATACAGACAGAAACAACAAAAAATGATATTGACTGTAATGGGACTGTCGCATCAACTTTGCGGGTCAAATGGGCTTCACACAGAGTACACACACAATGTATAGATTCAATTCCAATGAAATTTAAATTGAATTAACGGTATTAAACTTCTCCAATCTCCAGCTGGTTTATCCTGCCATCCATACATTACATTCTGCGCACACTGACTGCACAGTGCAGCATTAAGTATAGCCTTAATTACGAGTCTTTGGAAATTTACCTGGCTTCCTGAATCTTTTTTTCGGGTTGCGGATCGGTTTCGGGTCGTTGTTTTATGTGTATGAAAATGGGTCGGGCGGATACATGTGTCAGATCGGGCGGTCGCAGGTTGAAAAAAACCTGACCCGCGCATCACTATCAGTAGATAACTTGTAATCTGCTGCCCTACAAACGTTAACGGTAGGGTTAGGGCAAATTAACATTTCACAAAACACAACAACATTTCACAAAACACAACAACATTTCACAAAACACAACAACATTTCATAAACAAATTAACATTTCACAAAACACAACGGCAAAAGAGAAAACATTTCAACATTTCACAGAAAACGGAAAAGGTAGGTCCTTTCTTTGTTGTTACTGATTGGATGTATTCGTTGTCACTCAAGGTAACAGGAAGTGGGACCAGAGCAATGGCTCTGAGAGATGTTCCGCTGGTTCAAATTAACAGAAAATAACACTTCCGGCGTTAGCCTTCAAAATAAAAGCACAATATTTTAAACATGTATAAATACTGTTTTAAACCAATTACTTTGTATTTAATCATCAAATTCAATAAGTGAACACCCATATTAATGTTTGATGTCAAAATAATAATGAAAAATGCTATATGTGCCATTTTTAACTATAAACGCTGCATATATTACACTTTCTGACATTTTTGACTAAAGTGGACACTGTACAGTATTTATACATGTTTAAAATATTGTGCTTTTATTTTGAAGGCTAACGCCGGAAGTGTTATTTTCTGTTAATTTGAACCAGCGGAACATCTCTCAGAGCCATTGCTCTGGTCCCACTTCCTGTTACCTTGAGTGACAACGAATACATCCAATCAGTAACAACAAAGAAAGGACCTACCTTTTCCGTTTTCTGTGAAATGTTGAAATGTTTTCTCTTTTGCCGTTGTGTTTTGTGAAATGTTAATTTGTTTTGTGAAATGTTGTTGTGTTTTGTGAAATGTTAATTTGTTTTGTGAAATGTTGTTGTGTTTTGTGAAATGTTGTTGTGTTTTGTGAAATGTTAATTTGTTTATGAAATGTTGTTGTGTTTTGTGAAATGTTGTTAAGGAATATTTCTCAATGTCACTCGTTATCTGTAATTTTTCTCAACATTACTCAGCATTTACCATATTTTCTGAAAAAGGTTGACTGAATAACATTTTTTACATTTTTTAGTGTGCTAAAATGTTCACACTGACATTATTCAATATGAGGATCCTGTTCATTTTGTTCAGGAGAGAAGAGGAAACACGACGATTCAGAGTCTGAAACCGAGGAGACAGAGACGGCCGGTAGGTTCTCTAAACACTTCAACACAGAAAGACGGAGCAGTGTGTGTACACACAACACACACTCCAAAGCAAGAAAGACACTATTTGAAAAAAATGACACCCGCTCTGACAAAATGCTTGCTGCCATGAAATTAGAGTCAGGATCACTTTTCTTAATGCATTAAATATACAGGACATTACAGTACATACTGACACATGGTACAGGACAACAAAACTCACAGAGTGCAGGACATACAACAAACAGTAGACGATAAATATCACTCTACCAGGGTCAGAAATTAGCAAAACATTTTTCTTTCCAGTGCATTCTGGGACAGAAAGGGAGAGCATTGATTTATCTGAAAACATGCGAGTTCACAGCCTGAAGCTGTAGAAAACACTGGAGGAAACACCGACCAACACAAACATTACATTACATTATGTCATGCACTTTTGTCCAAAGTGACTAACAATAAGTACATTTTGTCAACAAAACAACCACTGCAGCAACAAAAACTAAAACCACCAACATGGTAAAAACCTGAACAGGAGGTGAAGATGGACTGGTTGGACAGGGAGTCTTCTGGAAGGCCGGCTGCCAGTTGTGGGACAGAAGTTCAAACTAATCTTCCTCTCCATCTGAGCCAAACGGGAACAAACATGTCTCCTTGTTTTGAGCTGTAACTGTCCTTCCTCTTGGACCAATCAGTGTCATTTTGAATGCTGAATGCAGAGGTGAGATGCTTCCACAGAACTTGAATGGATAGAACAGTCTTTCCCATTCAAATCAACGTTCCAGGACGGTCGGAGTGATGGCCATTTTGAAGTGAAACCGTTGGGCTAGCTTCTGTATAAACTGACTTACACTGACTTACAGCAAGTCACTGAGGTGAGAGGGGGCTCCATAAATCTCTATGTCAGCACGCATCCTGTATGGAGCCCTGATGCCACATACTACAGGTAGACTGTCCCAGTTGGTCAACAGTGAACAACATAATGGGTTGTCTATGTTGTGGCCACGACATAACGCCTTACTAAGTTGTTCCCACAACATACGGACCTTGTTCCCACACATTACTAAGTTGTGGCCACGACATGCATCACGTTCCCACGAGTTATATATTAAATCCCTCGGTCATGTGATCTCCTCTCATGGCTTCTCCTATCACTGCTATGCTGATGACACTCACCCCCCCTTGAGAAACAAATTGATGGCTGCATCTCCTCATATCTTAAAGACAGCAGTGCTTGGATGTCCGTTCTCCACCTCAAGCTCAGCCTGGACAGATGGATCTGCTGTTTCTCCCTGAAAGAGGAAAGCCTGTCCTCACACAGACCTCCATCACGATGACAACTCCACTGTGTTTCCTCTCTGACTGAAGACCCTCTGACTGATCCTGGACCACCAGCTTCCTGCTCTGACGACCCTCCTGCAGGTTTTCCCTCTACAACGTCAGAATTCACCCGTTCCTCATGAGGGAAACATCTCAGCTCCTGGTCCAGGTTCTGGTCCTCTCCCTCCTGGACTCCTGCAGCCTCTTCTGGCCGGGCGACCCTCTGCCATCAGACCTTTACAGCCAATCAGAACGCTGCAGCCGTCTGCTGTTCAACCAACCAAAACTCTCTCCTGTCTCTCCCCTCTTCCGGTCGCTTCACTGGCTTCCATCTCTGCTGCATCAGATTTAAGACCCTGGTCCTCTCCTACAGGACAGAACATCGACCCGCCCCTCCCTCTACAATCACTGGTCAGGTTCCCCCCTCGCAGGTCGCCCCGCCCCTCCATCGCTACGGGACTCAGAAGTCGCTCATCCCAGTCGACGCTTCTCCTCCCTGGAACCACAATGGAGGAACAAGCTCCGCCCTTCTGTCAGAACAGCATGTAATGATCTTCTTCCTCTTCTACTCTTAATAAATTTTTTTTTTAAAAACTCTGATTCACAAATACTACCTATTCCTACTGTGATATACAGTTGGTTTGACTACTGTTGACAAAATGCACTTACTGCAAGTTCCTTTGGACAAAAGCGTCTGCTAAATGATGTAATGTAATGTAAGTGTAAATGAGGAAAAAAAAAACACCTCCTGGGCTCCGTAACAATCAGCTCAGTAGTGTCTGATATACTGTGTGTGACACATGGATGAGTGAACAAATGTTTTGAAACTGTTCATATAAATCATGGTTACCGCTCCTGTTAAGCTTTTTGTCATATATCGCCCACCAGGGCTCCAGGGGAACTTTGTAGTTGAACTGGACATGCTACTCTCAGCCATTCCTGAAGATGGCACCACTGATTGTCATGGGGGACATGAATATCCATCTGGACAAACCCCAAGCGGGTGACTTCCTTTCACTTCTGTCCTCATTTGACCTCAAACAGGTCACCCCTCCCACCTCTTTATTCAATTCACAGTTTCCTTACCGGAACATCCTCTTGTTCTGCCGCAAATGGTCTCCTTCAGACGAAACATCCGGTCCCTCACATCGGCTCAGCTCTCCAATGAGGTCTCGGCTACCATGCCCCCCCCAGTCCATGGCTCACCGGTGTCATCAGAGAGCAACGGGCGGGGCTCAGAGCAGCCGAGAGAAAATGGCGCAAATCCAGAGATCCCACTGACCTCAGTGACTATCAGACTCTCCTATCTGCATTCTCCTCCCATCTAAAAAGTGCCAAGACCACTTATTATCAGCAGAAAATCAGCAGCGCCCAAGACACTTGGAAAATATTTTCAGCTTTTAACTCGCTCCTCAACCCTCCACCACCTCCACCCTCAACCCTGCTCACTGCTGACCTCTTCGCATCCTTCTTTACTGATAAGGTTTCTCCCATCAGTAATCAGTTCTCTGAGCCTGGGAAGTGTCTAAATCCCACTGCTGGTCCACAGGGGAACCTCAAGGGTCAGTGCTTGGACCCCTTCTCTTTTCAATATACACCACCTCACTTGGTGCAGTCATCAGCTCACATGGCTTCTCGTACCATTCATATGTTGATGACACCCAGCTCCTCTATCGTTCCCCCAGACGACCCCATGGTCTTGGCACGGATATCGGCACGCCTCGCCGATATCTCGGCACGGATGAAGGAACGCCACCTTCAGCTTAACCTGTCAGAGACTGAGCTCCTTGTCATCCAGCCAGTCCCTCTGTACAACAGATCAGTATCCAGCTCGAATCAGCTCAGCTCATTCCCTCAAAGTCTGCCAGAAACTTGGGTGTCATGATTGATGACCAACTAACCTTTAAAGAGCATGTGGCTTCTGTTGCTCGGTCATGTGGATTTGCCCTGTACAACATCAGGAAGATCAGACCCTACCTGTCTGAACATGCAGCACAACTCCTAGTACAGGCTCTTATAATATCAGCCTTGACTACTGCAGCTCCTTACTGGCAGGGCTCCCGGCATGTACGCTCAAACCTCTGCAGATGATCCAGAACGCAGCGGTGCGTCCGGTCTTCAACCGGCCCAAAACAGCACGTCACTCCTCTGTTCATATCCCTCCACTGGCTCCCAGTCGCATCAAGTTCAAGTCCTTGATGCTCGCCTACAAAGCGGCAACCAGAACGGCTCCGACCGACCTGAACTTCCTCATTCAGGTCTACGCTCCCTCCCGCCCGCTACGCTCTGCCAAGGAGCGGCGCCTGGTGCTGCCGCCACAACGAGGCCCTAAGTCTCTATCCAGACTCTTCTTCTGTGGTTCCTCGGTGGTGGAACGAGTTACCAAACTCCATTCGATCTGCAGAGTCCTTCTCAATCTTTAAGAAAAGGCTAAAGACCCAGCTCTTTAGTGAACACCTTCTCACCTGATGGACTGTGTAATTGCTTTCTTTATCTGCCTCTCTGCCTCGTAGCTCCTCTGTCCTGTCGGACCAGATCTTAGCTTCATGGCTCTTACTCTCGTTGTTCTCCTGACTAGATCCTTGCTTGTGTTGTATTAAAATCTCATGTGTACGTCGCTTTGGATAAAAGTGTCTGCCAAATGAGAAAATGTAATTGTAATTGTAAAAGTAAAGGAACACTGACTAACATCTTCCTGTCTTCTTTTAAAGACCAGCAGAAGAAGAGTGGTCAAAGTGACAAGGTAGGGGTTGTGGACTAATGAGCAAATTAATTAAAATGTCAACAGGTTTAGCAGTAATCACATGAGCTTTGCCACTGGAAGTAATCGATTAACATTAACAAACTGTTTTGTTTTTTTGCAGGAAAGTGCCCGTCCTTCACTGGGCAATTCTAAATGGGTAAGTGCTTTTTGTTTCAATCTCAGACTCACAGCTCAGTCTCGCAATTTTTTACAGATTCATTCAGACATTTTTGTTTGGGAATAATGATGCTAATACAGAGGCTTTTCTCCCATTTTGTTTCCAGAGGAAAACCATCTACGATCTGAAAGAAAGCCATTATCTCGGCAAGCAAGCCATAGTTGGGAAAGTGGTCCGGAAATCCGGGCTGCGCCCTTATCAAACACAGAAAAAGGAAAAAAAGGTCATGTTTTTTCTGGGGCTTGCTGATGAGACAGCTAGTATCAAAGTGGTCGTATATGGGAAGGACCACTATGAAGAAATTATGGAAGGAAGCTACTACTTGTTCAGAGAAGTAATCATAGAGGACAACACAGTGAAAGTTACCAAACTGAGCAAAATATCAAAGACCGGCACCATCCAAGTCCCTGCTGAGCTGGAGATGGAAGCCAGGATGATCATCGATCCCCAAAAACCGGTTTTGTCCATTAAAGAAGCCGAAGCTTCTTATGACAAAACAGAAATGCATGTCGAAGGAACCATAACAGAGGTAAGCTGCCATTATCCTTTTAGAGAAATGAGTTCGATTGGAAAATGCTCCATATATATTTTGAAAAAAAGTCCATCATTCAATATTCCTAGAATTTTGTGCACCTGCATTTATTCATCATTCAAAGGGGCTCATTCATAAAACTCTGTGGTAACAGAACAGCGGCATGCAAAATCTGCAGTGTGGTAATTTTCCCTCATTCATAAATTTACCACAGCCATGAATACCGTGACGGAGCCACATTACCGCCGTGTTATCCTCAGCTGTAGCCCAGGTGACAGCCAATCAAAACCAACATGTTAAGCACATATGTAACACCTGTCCGCCTGTGTGTCAGTGGGCAGCAGAGACAGAGCAGCAGATAAACCTCTTCCTCCTCATGCACTCCTACTGCTGTAACTGCAGTGTTGACCATGATCAACAGAATCTTTATGATGTCACTTACTGAAGATATAAATTGATCGGTGGTGATTGTGAATCTGATGAAGACCTATCGAAACGCTGTAGTATATGTATATATATATTTTTTTGCAGCGCGGTGCTTTTATGAATTGCTTTCACAATAGGTAATTGATCAAAAGGGGAGGAAGTAAAACGGGAAAACGGTAACGCTAATAACGTCCCGATATTTCACATTTATGAATGAGGAAACACCTTTACCGTGACCGTATCCGCCCTAACGTCACGCTAAACCTGCCGGCAAGTTTTATGAATGAGCCATATCTCTAATATATAGAGGATTTGATCTGTAAATGTTGTCACTTCTTAAACCAATGACTTAAAGCTGCACTTAAACTGGGGATACAGACAACTATTAGCCCGATTTTAGCCAGGATTCACAATCGGGCCGAGTCTGTCCTGGTCTGCACTAGTCTGCAGATTTTGGGGCAGTCGGCGTGGCCAGTTGGCACAGCTGTAAGTGTGTGAGGGGAACAGACTCTAATCTCTTGCCTCCCGACGTGAGTCGGAGCTGCTACGATTATATCAAACATGTTTGATTTTTACAAGCGGAATCTGGACGCAGTCGGGTAGTGTGTACTCGTCTCAACTCAAATGCGAATGGATCCCGTCAATAGCCAATGAAAAACTATGAAGCTATGCCATAACAAGCCAATATTGTGTTTAACCCACACCAAGGAGCAATCAACTAGTTCATTCTTCATACAATACATTTATAGATAGGCCTACCAATCTTTCTGGTACCAAGGCACACAGGAAAAAAATACAGGGAAGACTCAATTATTGATTACACAAAACCTTGGCTGCTGGATGCCGATTTTAGACCCGAAAGTCAGGTTTTATAATTATTATTTATTAGCCTACATGTCCGGTTGGTAGTCCTGACCGGACCATGTTAAATGCTCAGTCCGGTTTTCATAATCATCTGTCACCATAGCAACATCTCCTACAAACGTTCTCAGCTCCCACTTCACAGCTTTGGCTCCATTATGTACCAACAGGTATTTGATTCACATTTGCTGCTCACCTGCAGTCTGTCCAGTCCAGACTGACTTCCACAGCTTTATGTAAATGCATTTAGGGTCTGTGTATTTTTTGGTCATTCTATTTTCCTCCCTCTGCTTCTCTCTCCTTTCCGCTCTCCAGGCCTTGATGGTGCTGAAAGACACACAGCTCTATATTCAGGTTGCAATCCCAAAATGGGCTTTTTAAAATCTCACCCGGAAAACGGACGATGCCTTGTATACTTCCATTTTCCATTTTTGGATTTTGAAATGAAAATTAAATCATCATTCGTTTTTCATTTTTTATTTTCTGTTTCTGAAAAGAAAATAGAATGACCAAAAAATACACGGACTGTTTTGGCCTCTGTTTCTTCCTTTATTCCATGCAGATGGTGGCGCAACAACAGCAGCAAGCTCTAGTACCCATAAAAATGTATAATGTGAATTTATATCTATGCTGTACCCGTGTTTGCTGCTACCGGCATCTCGTCGCGTCCCGCGAGAGCTCGTGTTTTCATGTGAGTTTGGTGCGTTCAATTTGGTTCAGCTGCAGTGAGTCGAGTAGTGTGTGATCCCTCATCTGGCGTAGTCGTTAAGTGTGTGATCCCCAGTTTTTCAGTCGTCATAAAAAAATCTGCAGAAACCAGTCGGTTAGTGTATACGCCCGGTCTCTTCATAATCTGTTAGGATTTTAAAAGTTGTGTGGTGTATCCCCAGCTTTAGTAATTTTGCACATTGGAGCAGCAATGAGGTAACTGACTGAATGTTGAGGACTTCATTACTTGGAAGCTGGGCCCCGGTGGTTTGAACCCGGCCTGTTCCCTTTGCTGCATGTCATCACCTCTTTTCTGTCTCTGCAACTATCCAATAAAGTAGAAATGCCCCCAAAAAATCCAGTGTAGCTGGTGCAGCTTTAAGTGACCCATTATCCTTTATCCTTCAATTTTTTGTCAGTCGCTTTGTGAAAGTTGGTGTAACGTCTTTCGAACAGTGTACATATCACTTTGGAAGGAAACTGTTTCATTCTGTGTTGTCGGTTCGTTCAGTTGACTCCGGTCAGTGAAATCAAGGTGAAGGGTGGACGGAGGAGGACGACGCAGCGGAGGGATCTCCACCTGCAGGACGACACTGGCTCCATCAGGATCTGCTTGTGGGGCGATCAAGCCAATCAGTGCCCAGCAGCGGTTGGAGACTCCGTCAGGGTGACCAACGTCAAGACCAATCACTACATGGAAACCGTATCGCTGAATTCAACCGGACTGACCAGAGTTTACAAGGTAGCTATGTCACAGTTTTGTTGACGCCGCATATTGATGTTCACAGTTACTGAGACAAAGTGCCTACCATCTCTATTTGATTAAATAAGGCACTTTACTTACAAAGTGCCAATTAAACTGCCAGTCACACGATGAGCCGTCAATTATATCATAATCATGTCAGGATGGAGGGAAACTTTTTCCTGCTGATAAAGAGAGACGTGACAAAGCAGCAACAGTTTCTAAAGGTAACGTTATTACGTCTTACCTGCCTGGTAATGAAGAACTTTCTCTCTTGAAGAAGAATGACTTCTGGCCCAAATCCCCAATTCAAACAAATCCTCTTATTGAATCCCCCGTCCGCCCCTGATGATGTCATACGCTTGCATCCCCGGTTCCCACTTCCCACTGCGTTCAAAAGCGTGAGCACACTTCTCAAAATTAAATGAGAATGCGGTGAAATGCAATATTTGTGTCACCGGAAAACCTTTTATCAACGCAGCGTCACGTAAAGATTAACGAGTGCTGTGTTTCTTTGTCCCTTTTCAACAAATTATGCAAAAAGACTCGATGAGAGATTCCAAAGCGTTCGGATTCGATAAGCAGATTCGATTCTGCATTTGGGTTCAGTAAAATGCTTTTGAACCCCGACCGTAGCTGTTGAAGGCAGAGAGGAAGAGTCACTTCCTCCAAGGACTTCAGTCTGTTTTAAATACCTTTCCTTCTCTTCCAGTCAGCTGAGACGTGTGTTTGTTGTTCAGTCTGTGGGAATAATGGGGAGTCAATATGGCGGCATCAACAAAACACTTATATTACTACTGCACCCTCTTTCCTATCTGGTTCATAAGCTGTCAACGATTCAATCACTTTCATCAGGTGATTTTAAATATAATTTTAAGCATGTCCTAACGTGATAATGAACGTCGATCTGTCTGCAGGTTGAGGCCGCTGCTGTCCAGACTGGGACAGTTGAGATCATAGGAATCATTAAGGCCAGCAAGATGGAGACCAAGCTGGAGGCGGAGCTCGACCAGCAGCTGAAGACGCTCGTTGTGGCGTCCGAACTTCTGGCGAAGGCATTCGGCATCAAGCTGGGGGGCGACTTTGAGGAAAAACTCCTTGATAAAATGCCACTTTCTGCAGAGGTGGAAATACAAGGGAACAAGATTACAGCCATTACAAAGATGTAAAAAAAACCTCATATTTCTTTACCTAACCTCTCTATCAGGCATGATCACTCTAGGATCAAAGAAATATGTTTTATATTTGGACAAGGTGCTGTGACCTCTGACCCTTGACCTCCTTACTATTGGTTGTAATGTTGGTGATCTAGGAATTCAAGCTTATTCTACTGTTGACCTCTTTTTTTTTAATCTCATTTAAAAAATATTAATTGTAACTGCATGCATTTATATTCAAGTTTTTTTGTTTTTTGTTTTGCATATTGACTTAATTGAGCAGAGAAAGGTGACATCAGCTTTTACAGATAAGCACGTCCTGCTGATTTAAATGTTTTTTTAACGGGACACATCAGCTGAAATGTAACACTAACATTGTATTTGGTGGACAGTTGAATTCAAAGCACCTCACACCACCTTAGTGTATGTGTTCAGAGCTGGGGGGGGGGGGGGGGGGCAGTGGGAATCAAACCCACAACCTAGTGCCTCGCCCCACCTGCTGAACTACAGTCACCACCAAATGAAATGCTTTCAGTTTTTCATTTTAGTCATTTTTCTTCATATTTCTAATGGATGTTAATCATTTGTTAATTAATCTGTCGTACTGACAGATTGATCGTTCAGATTGTTTTCTACTGTCAAGTTATTTTCGACTTTTTTCTCTGTAACTTTCCTTTGCACAACCTGCACTGATTAATAAAATCATTTGCCTGTTCAAATCGTCACGGTGACATTCTCATATTTACACCCACTGCCACTTCACTGCAGATAAATCCACAACAAAATGTTCTGAAAACTACATCCCGCTTACTAAATTTGATCAATCAAGATGAAAATAATTAGATTTATTTCACTCTTTTTATTGATCCTGCTCTTATCATGCATGTTGATGACATGGTTTTACTGTGTAACGAGCTGCTGACTCAGCACAGAAAAGTCAAAGGGATTTTATTACAACACAATATACAGACTGATGGGCAGAGAATGGAAAAAGCATTTTCACAGTGAAGCTGCAACATGAAACTCAGCTCGGTCCAAGAGTCTGTGTGTGTGTGTGTGTGTGTGTGTGTGTGTTGATTTATAAATTGAGTATTATATATCACAAAGCTCTTGTTGAGTTCTATCTGCTGGTCAAAAGTACAGATCAGACAAAATTAAAATAAAGGGAAAAATCCAAAAGACTCGTGTGAAAGAATAAATTAAGATTACATTTAGTACAAAAAGGGTGTAACTCCACTGAATAGATTTTTATAAGAATATCAATTTTATGAACCTTAAAAAAACCTTATGACCAAACCCCCCCCCCCCCAAAAAAAACAGTCAAAACATCAAAAAGAGTGGTTGTTTGTTTTTGGTGCAGAAAGGACATAACTGCACTCAATAGCTTTTTATAGAATATCAACTTCCTGAATCTTCTGTAAAACTACAAATTGTTCCTGGGTTAAGTTTTGTTTTCGCTCTGTAATAAAAATTAGGAAAAACCTTCGATATCTGAATCTGTCTTCACGTCTGATCCAGTATCAGAATCAGGTTGAATCCAGATCACAAGAAACATATTTATTTTTTTTAATTTAACCTTTATTTAACCAGGAAGTCCCACTGAGATTAATAACCTCTTTTTCAAGGGAGACCTGGCCAGATAAAAACAAGAAGTTTCAGACAGACGACAATAAGACGAATCAGCCTCCAATTCTTTCAGTTTGGATTTAAAAGGATTTAGGGAGATTAACTGGTTAATTTTCAAGTGGTCAGGAGCAGCTTCAGGCAGAAGGTGCAGAAAACATGAACGCCCTTTTTCCAAGATCTGGGACGAAAGCATAAAAACATCTTGAGAGCACAGAGAGTATCGACCGCCGCTTTTCTCTGAAATATTAACACAGAGATATGAAGGGAGCGTGCCAAGAAGTGCTTGAGCCTTCTTGGTGACGTTGGTGCAGAGACTCACTGACAACCTACTGACAACCTACTGACAACCTACTGACGACCTACTGACACAAGGCTTCCCACCGAGCTGCAAAACACTTAAAAGTTTGGAGATTTGACAAAAATAAGCTAATAAGCAGGCTAGTAATTAGGAGGAGCAAAGAGACAATTTGCCCCTCCTGTGGAGCTCAGCTCGGGGCGGCTTCACTTCCTGGTGTGGGCGCCAGTGGGCACAATACACAAATCAACATGAATCCAGCCAAAATACCACACAACTAGTAAAAAAAAAAGAAAAGTAATAAGAAGGATCAGTCATAAAATAAAATAACACATTTTACAATAACAATAATACAATAAATACAATAGTACTCCATAAAACAGGTAAATATAAAAATAGTTCAAGTTTGCTGCTTGGCCACTAAACATAAAGTTCTTCTGTATTTAGATGCAGATGCAGTTCAGTGCCTGAAGGGAACGAAGGCAGTCAGGAATTCAACCAGCAACCTTCAACTTACACAAACTATTATATTATTATTACCTATTATTATAATTGGTACTTCTAGTAGAGGTAGCAGTAGGCCTGATAGTAGCAGTAGTACTAGTAGTAGCAGTAGCAGTAGAGGTAGCAGTAGTACTAGTAATAGTAGTAATAATAATAATAAATAATAATAGGCTCATGAGGGACTAAAAGGTCTAAACTGACCATGCAGAGCTTTAAAAGTTATCAGTAAAATCCTAAAATCAATTCTACAACCAACAGGCAAGAAGTGGAGAGAGGCAAGAACAGGAGTGATGTGGTCTCCTCTCTTTTAATTGGTTAAGAGCCTCGCAGCTGCGTTTTGTACCAACTGGAGAGGGAGATGGCTTTCTTACCAAGCCCCGAGCAGAGAGAACAGCAGTAATATAACCACGAGGAAATAAAAACATGGATCAACTGTTCAAAATCTTTACAGGATAGTAGTAGTAGCAGTATCAGTGGAGAGTTTTAGTGTCCCTTAATGGTCTAAATGCTGTTTCAGAGACTTTTTCACTCAAGAATAAAATTCTTGAGGAAACTGAATACTTGTTATTTTGTCAGTTAAAAAGAAATAGTATTGGCACAAACACTGGCTTCAACCAAAACTATTGGTATCTATATCGGTCTGAACCAAGTCTTGTTTTGTGCTGACGAGCTTCCTGTAGGCCTACATCACACCACACTCACACCAACCATTACATAATGACCAGGCTCCGGTTTCTGATTGGCTACGAGCCTGTCAATCTCTGACGTGGTATCCAATGACTGCAGTCCACAAGCATACAAACAGGCAGCCGCCATGTTGTGTCCCCGGGGGCCTGGAGGCGCTGCTGGTCCGGTAGTAAACAGTAGATGTTACCGCCGGAGCGCGTCCGGTCCGCTCGGCACTTCACAGGCTTAAGCAAGGGGTCGGAGCTGGAAGCGATGAGCCGTCCGTCCTCAGCCGGAGGCGGAGGACTCGGGGCCGGGAAAGCGGGCGGAGGAAAGCACGGGGGATCGGGAGGCGCCGCCGCAGCGGCAGCGGCGGCCGTGGCGGCCGCAGCAGCAGCCGCGGCCGCCGGGGTGGGATCGGTGGCCGGGTCGGGGGCCGCTGCCCCTTCCTCCGCGGTGTCCCTGGCCCCGGCCGGCCTGCCCGGGCAGCCGTCGGAGCTCACGGCGCTGTTCGAGTGCCCGGTATGTTTCGACTACGTCCTGCCGCCCATCCTGCAGTGCCAGGCCGGCCATCTAGTCTGCAACCAGTGTCGCCAGAAGCTGAGCTGCTGCCCGACCTGCCGAGGCCCTCTCACCCCCAGCATCAGGAACCTGGCCATGGAGAAGGTGGCCTCCACTCTGCCGTTTCCCTGCAAGGTAAAGCCCCTCCCGCCGCTCCGGCTCCCGGAGGCTCCGGCTAACGGGAGGCTGCTACAAGTACAAGCTAGCAGCCGAGTTCACTACACTTTTTAGGCAACTTCCTCGTTCCGAGCTAACATGCTAACATGCTAACTGGCGCTGACAGGTGGGTGTGTGGCTCTGAGGTGACGTCACAGGCGCGCCTCAGGGACCAAAACAAACGGGAGGACTGTCTGTCTGTCTGTCTGTCTGTCTGTCTGTCTGCCTGTCTGTCTGTCTGTCTGTCTGTCTGTCTGTCTGTCTGTCTGTCTGTCTGTCTGTCTGCCTGTCTGTCTGACCATGACTGTTTGTCTCGGTTTCAGGAAACAAAACACTTTATTGCATTTTTTATATTTTCACTTTTCCCTGTACAGTATATCTCAAAGTCTGTACCAACCAGTAATCCCTTAAAACACCCCTACATTTACATCAATTCACCCCTTAATTCATGCAAAATCCCCTTAAAATGAGTTAAGGGAGTTATTAATGGAGGAGACTCCATCAAAACCTTAAACTCCCCTTAATGTTTGACTCCTTACTTTCTAATTTAATGTAAAATTCAGGCAGACAGGAACTTTCCATTAAGAACTCATTAATAACCTGTAAACCTGCACAAAAGACATGAAAAATCCCTTAATTTCTAGAGTCTCTGTGAATCAACCCATGAATAAATCCCTTATAAAGCCATGGCACTAACCTTACTTTATTAAAGCTGTTATTTCTAATGGATAATGAATGTTTATGTGATGAGAGGGGTTTGGACAGATTCTCTCTGTTTCTCTGCTGCTTTGTCTGAACTGTGGTTTTGGTCACATGATGCAGGTTGAGCATTCAGAAGCTGTGATTGGTCACAAGTGATGGGAGCGCTTGATATACCACACCGGGACTTTATTGCAGAATTACATGATTTGTAATCGTGTAAATGTATATTCTGAGTGAAGCCACGCTCAGCTGTCAATATCGGACATGATGTCATCACATCCAGAACACTCAGCTTGTGATTTACATAAAAAGACAAGATGGAGTCTCTTGTTTTCTCTTTGTCTTTCCCCTCTCTTCCTGATTGTCTCTGTCACATGAAGAGCTGCAGCTCTCTGATTGCATTACAGACGCATTAAAGTTGTATCAGGCCTCTCTGAAAGCCGAGCCGTGACCTCTGACCTCCAGAGAGAGAGAGGGAGAGAGGGAGGGAGAGGGTGAAAGCTGATCCCTGGAGATGAGGTCGGAAGAAAGAAAGGGAGCGAGGTAAAAGAGAGGGAGAGAAGAAAGAAAAGGGAACGGGGGGAAGTCGTCATGTCGCGCGTCACGCCTTCAGACCCGGACGTGAAACTCAACCTGAACTTTCTGACTACTGGAACTTTTCCAGAGCCTCGAATTCGACGCAGCCGTTCAGTCCGTCCTCGCCGACCGCTGACCAGCGGTCAGACGGAAGAATTTACCCACAACATGAAAGTTTAGTCTGGGACGATAAAATCCAAACCGAGACAAAACCGCTCAGTCTGCAGGGCGACAGCCGGACGTTCCTCCTACAAAACCAGTGAGGAGGCAGCTGCTGCTGATTCCAGTGTTGAGCAAATAGTTTAGTGCCCCCTGCTGGGTGGAGGGTTGCATTGCAGTAAAAGTCGTTCTTTCCCCTCATGAGGCCAGACCCAAACCTGGCTTTGGCTCTGGGAAATCCCTCCCCCTTTTTCTCTCAGTCAGGAGGTTGTAGTGTTCAGATTTTTACCAAAATATCCTGAAAACTGACATTGAACACGTTGGTGAACAGATTCAGCATCAGATCTGCTGCTGTGAGTCCAGCTGACTGTCGGTCCGACGCTTCAGAACAGAATCTCACCAAACACAAGAGAACACAGCGGAGGGATACCATTCAGGAGAGAGAGTTCCTGTTGGGGAGACCGGATCTACTTTTATTTTTAAATACTCATTTTATTGTAAACCAAGAACAGAAATGCAAAATGAGGACGGAGCAGTTGCTGCTTTATTGTCTTCCAGCAGGATCTGATGTTGAATCTGTTCACCAACGAGTTCAATGTCAGTTTTCAGGAGATTTTCGTTTCATTCAAACTCTACAAACTGGTCCAGCTGCATCTGGTCTCGGTCAGTAGTTTATATTCTGGTTTTCATGGCGGTCAAGAGCCGAATAACCCCCGTGTTAAAACTAAGTGGAATATTGCTAATTGCTAATAAGACAGGTTGGGGTTGAGTGAGGGGCGACTGAACTGCTAAAACTCAATCTCTTAATCTCTCTTGCTCTTACTGTTGCTGTCGGCTCTCTAAACCTGCACATATAATTTGGCAAAATGCATGTTTTTTTTTTATAAAGCAGTACTCCTCGAGTTCCTTGTTGTTTATTCAGTCTCCATCTTTGTTGCTCAGCCTCGTTGCTGTGGTGTTTCTGCACTGCACCTGTCATCACCTGTCAATCAAACAGGGCGGCCAATAGGGAACACGCAGACTCAACTCCCGCCTTCTCATCTAATCTGACTCATCTAACCTGACTGGTGTAATGTGACTAGTGTAATGTGACTAGTCTAATCTGACTGGTGTAATGTGACTAGTCTAATCTGACTAGTGTAATGTGACTGGTGTAATGTGACTAGTGTAATCTGACTGGTGTAATGTGACTAGTCTAATCTGACTGGTGTAATGTGACTGGTGTAATCTGACTGGTGTAATGTGACTGGTGTAATGTGACTAGTCTAATCTGACTGGTGTAATGTGACTAGTCTAATCTGACTAGTGTAATGTGACTAGTCTAATCTGACTGGTGTAATGTGACTAGTCTAATCTGACTGGTGTAATGTGACTAGTCTAATCTGACTGGTGTAATGTGACTAGTGTAATGTGACTAGTCTAATCTGACTGGTGTAATGTGACTAGTCTAATCTGACTGGTGTAATGTGACTAGTCTAATGTGACTAGTCTAATCTGACTAGTGTAATGTGACTAGTCTAATCTGACTAGTGTAATGTGACTAGTCTAATCTGACTGGTGTAATGTGACTAGTCTAATCTGACTGGTGTAATGTGACTAGTGTAATGTGACTAGTCTAATCTGACTGGTGTAATGTGACTAGTGTAATGTGACTAGTCTAATCTGACTGGTGTAATGTGACTAGTCTAATCTGACTAGTCTAATCTGACTGGTGTAATCTGACTAGTCTAATCTGACTGGTGTAATGTGACAAGTCTAATCTGACTGGTGTAATGTGACTAGTCTAATCTGACTGGTGTAATGTGACAAGTCTAATCTGACTGGTGTAATGTGACTAGTGTAATGTGACTAGTCTAATCTGACTGGTGTAATGTGACTAGTCTAATCTGACTGGTGTAATGTGACTTGTCCTGTCTGACTGGTGTATTGTGACTAGTGTAATGTGACTAGTCTAATCTGACTGGTGTAATGTGACTAGTCTAATCTGACTAGTGTAATGTGACTAGTCTAATCTGACTGGTGTAATATGACTAGTGTAATGTGACTAGTCTAATCTGACTGGTGTAATGTGACTAGTCTAATGTGACTAGTCTAATCTGACTGGTGTAATGTGACTAGTGTAATGTGACTAGTCTAATCTGACTAGTCTAATCTGACTGGTGTAATGTGACTAGTCTAATCTGACTGGTGTAATGTGACTAGTCTAATCTGACTAGTCTAATCTGACTGGTGTAATGTGACTAGTCTAATCTGACTAGTCTAATCTGACTGGTGTAATCTGACTAGTCTAATCTGACTGGTGTAATGTGACTAGTCTCATCTGACTGGTGTAATGTGACTAGTCTCATCTGACTGGTGTAATGTGACTAGTCTAATCTGA
>NC_136007.1:1218671-1246171 GCF_048128805.1 Centroberyx gerrardi | reverse complement strand
GAGGAAACTAAAGTTTTACAGTCAACAATGCTCATTTGTTCTTTCCACATGACTCTGAACTATCGGTGGTATTGGTGACTAAATATGTGAATAAGCATTCTAGTGCGAATTCTATTGTAGTCTTGGTGGAGAAATGTGTTTCTAGCATCACAGAGGAGCCACATCTGATTTTCTTTTTATTTCTATCCTTTTTTTACCTTGTTTACTCTTTGCTCTCCATCCTTCACCTTATTCTTTGCTGCTGTAATGAGCCAGCTTCCCCTCGGGGATCAATAATCATCTTATTGGGAGCAGAGAAGGACAAACCGAGGAAGACGCGGTGTGCTGAAGCAAAATGCATCAGGTTGTTTTATGCGGGGAGGACCGTTCACTTCCACCGAAACTTCTAAACCTGCTCACATCGACTACAGTTTAATGACCAGAGGATATTCTTTGGTCAAAGGTTGTTTTTTTTTCTCCAGCTTTTGACTCCCCAGTTATTATTTTTTGTTGGACTGACCACATTCCTCAGAGACTTGACACATTGAGAAACCTCATTTTATGTTTTTTTTTTCCTCCAAGCATCGATTTAGAGTTAGAGGAGTTAGAAGTAGCAGTGGAAGTGTCTGTCCGTCTGCAGCCGCAGCCTCCAGACACGAAGCCTGTCGGTTCCTCCTGCAGCCGCTCTGACTGCAGGGCGCCGCTCTGACTGCAGGGCGAGCATCCTGCAGGGCGCCGCTCTGACTGCAGGGCGCCGCTCTGACTGCAGGGCGCCGCTCTGACTGCAGGGCGAGCATCCTGCAGGGCGCCGCTCTGACTGCAGGGCGCCGCTCTGACTGCAGGGCGCCGCTCTGACTGCAGGGCGCCGCGTCCTGCAGGGCGCCGCTCTGACTGCAGGGCGAGCATCCTGCAGGGCGCCGCTCTGACTGCAGGGCGAGCATCCTGCAGGGCGCCGCTCTGACTGCAGGGCGCCGCGTCCTGCAGGGCGCCGCTCTGACTGCAGGGCGCCGCGTCCTGCAGGGCGCCGCTCTGACTGCAAGCCGAGCGTCCTGCAGGGCGCCGCTCTGACTGCAGGGCGGCCGAGTGTCCTGCAGGGCGGCCGAGCGTCCTGCAGGGCGCCGCTCTGACTGCAGGGCGCCGCGTCCTGCAGGGCGCCGCTCTGACTGCAGGGCGGCCGAGCGTCCTGCAGGGCGGCCGAGCGTCCTGCAGGGCGCCGCTCTGACTGCAGGGCGGCCGAGCGTCCTGCAGGGCGGCCGAGCGTCCTGCAGGGCGCCGCTCTGACTGCAGGGCGGCCGAGCGTCCTGCAGGGCGGCCGAGCGTCCTGCAGGGCGCCGCTCTGACTGCAGGGCGAGCATCCTGCAGGGCGCCACTCTGACTGCAGGGCGAGCATCCTGCAGGGCGCCGCTCTGACTGCAGGGCGCTGCTCTGACTGCAGGGCGAGCATCCTGCAGGGCGCCGCTCTGACTGCAGGCCGAGCGTCTTGCAGGGTGCCGCTCTGACTGCAGGGCGAGCATCCTGCAGGGCGCCACTCTGACTGCAGGGCGAGCATCCTGCAGGGCGCCGCTCTGACTGCAGGGCGCCGCTCTGACTGCAGGCCGAGCGTCCTGCAGGGCGCCGCTCTGACTGCAGGCCGAGCGTCCTGCAGGGTGCCGCTCTGACTGCAGGGCGCCGCTCTGACTGCAGGGCGCCGCTCTGACTGCAGGGCGAGCATCCTGCAGAGCGGCGCCGCTCTGACTGCTCTGGCACCGTTTTGGCAACCGGAGGGAGGAGGGGTCAACTTTGAAAGTTGTGTTTACAAGCCACAAGCATCTAAATCTTCTCAGTATGCCTTTAAATGAATCTTTTGATTGATTTGTTGTACACAGTGAAGAACAGGCCTCAATAACAGATAATTGATTCCTGATCATCTTTATCAGTGACTGTATGTGAACAGACAGGCCGGCTGCGGCGCTCAAACAGGCGTCTCTTAAACACAACAGTTGAGACTGTGGGCTGACGGCATTCAAACAGGTCAGATTTGGCTGTGGGCAGAGTTGTGGGCGGAGTTGTGGGCGGAGCCTGGCACTGCTGCTCATTTGATTGCTGTTGTAGGAAAGGAAGGAAGGAGGAAGTTGCTGCAGTCGGCGAGCTACAGAAACAAAACTGATGTGAAAGCAAACTTGTGCCTGGATTGATTCCTCGATACAGCTGAGAGAAGTTACTCTGTGAAGAAGCTAGCGCTGCAGCTAAGCTAATGATGAAACCAACCTGAGGCAGTTTCCAGGGGGATTGTGGGAGAATCCTGTTTAAAACTCAGAGCCAATCAGAGCTGCGTGTGGCTCAGCCAGGTCTCGTCCCGTTTTATAACCAGAATCTCTCCAGACCTCCGGAGGCGGAGCTTCACCAGATTAACCTGCACCAATCAGGTGGCAGAGAGAGTGGAGGGAATACAGCTGCTGAGGAGGAGGGGGGGGGAAGAGGAGGGGAGGGGGGGGGGGTGCATGAAATTGATTAAGGGAAGAGTGTGTGTGTGTGTGTGTGTGTGTGTTGCAGAAACCGTATATAACATTTCAGAAAGTGTGTGAAGTGTTCTGGATTTACTGGCTTTGATGTCAGAGAGAGAGAGGGGTGTGTGTGTGTGTGTGTGTGTGTGTGCGTGTGTTCAAATTCTATCTTGTTCCAGCTGAGGTTTTAATTTACCACGACTGACAGTTTGTTCATGCTTGTGTGTGTGTGTGTGTGTGTGTGTGTGTGTGTGTGTGTGTGTGCAGTCGTGGTTCGATGCTGTGCCCCGCCTCCTGCCTGCCCCTCCTCAGGGAGCTGGCTCAGTGGCGCTGCCTGCTGGGCTGGCCCCGCCCCCGCGGGGTCGGCTCGGCCGGCGCCGCGCCGCTAACCGCTAACGCAGGACAGCAGCAGCAGCAGCGGCGGGGGTCTGAGGGCGGGGGCGGAGCCGGTCGCCCCGTCTGCCGCGCCAAACCGCAGCCTGGCGGCCAGGTGAGTCCTGGGAGTTACCCAGCATGCTGTTCACCGTACCAAACTGGCACTTCTGGTTAGCTCGGGCTGGCTAGCTTGGCCAGAACAAAACTGCAAAGACGGAGCTCAGCAAAGTCAGATACAGGATTTACTGATTTAAGAATCTGTCTTAACCTTGTATACATATATGTGTGTGTGTGTGTGTGTGTGTGTGTGTGTAACATTTGCTTGTAATTCCATAGAAGTGGATGGCAAAAAGTAAAAAATGTTAAACTTTGACAGAAAGCGTCGGCCAGTGAAACAGGTGAACAGACAGACAGCCAATCAGCAGACAGAACAGTTCAGAGGGTTTTAATTAACCTGAGAGCTGCAGTGGGATTATTCTGCTGCACACACTGTGGGTTTAATGGTGTGTGTGTGTGTGTATGTGTGTGTGTGTGTGTGTGTGTGTGTGTGTGTGTGTGTGTGTGGTAACAGTCAAATCTCCTCTGACAAACTGGTTCACTGTGCAAAACGAAAGCGAATGATGAACTGTGGCAACTAAAATTATTATTATTACTCTGAACTGTGCTGCTCTGCTTTAGGAGGAGGCACACACACACTCACTCACTCTCTCTCTCTCTCTCTCTCTCTCTCTCTCTCTCTCTCTCTCTCTCTCTCTCTCTCTCTTACACACACACACACACACACACACACACACACACACCCCATCAGGTTGGCTGCCCCAAATCCTGTGAATCACTCATTAATGCAGCTGGATAAGAGGATTCCTCTCCCCCATACACACAGGAGGTGTGTGTGTGTGTGTGTGAGAGAGAGAGAGAGAGAGTGTGTGTGTGTGTGTGTTGTGGCCGGACAGACAGGTGATGTGTGAGCAGCAGCTCTGCTCAGTAAAGTGAATACATGAAGGTTTACCTGTCAGAATAAACACAGAAGAAGAAAACAGACTTTTCTTCTGCTTGTTCCTCTGTGGTTTCTCTAACAGTGAAACAGTAAACGTATCTTAACTTATGTCTAATGTGACACAAGGTCCGGTCCGGATCGATTCGTAGTTCAGTCCGGATCCGGAGTTTGAGAAGCCCTGGTCTAGATCGTCTCTTCTTGACATTTGGAAGTCTGAATAAAAGATAAAAGCCTCGCTGAAGGCGTCGTCTCTGCCTCTGACCTGCTGCCATTCATATTTAATGGGGCAGATATCGACCCTCGACCCCCCCCCCCCCCCCCCCCCCCACCCCCAACCGAGCAAGAGAGGAAACGTCGGACCGGAGCCAGAGACTTCAGGTCGGATCTCCACGTCTCGGTTTGTTTTGTTGTAGAAAATTGTCCAGAAAAACTTTGTCTGTGGGAAACGAACCGACAACGATCTGGACCTGGATCTGGACCTGGATCTGAACCTGGATCTGGACCTGGACCCGGATCTGGACCCGGATCTGGACCTGGACCGGTCTCTCGGCAGTCTGTTCTGGTCTCGGTGTATCAGCAGGTTTCATGTCTAAATGCCAGTGAATCAGTTTTCTCTGCTGCAGACGTTCAGTAAAGTTCTGTATGGAGCGTCTGCTGCTAACCCGGACCTGGCAAACCACCAGCTGGTGCTGGTACTGGTACTGGTGTGTTACTGGTGTTTCACTGGTGTGTTACTGGTGTGGTACTGGTGTGTTACTGGTGTGGTACTGGTGTGTTACTGGTGTGGTACTGGTGTGGTACTGGTGTTTCACTGGTGTGTTACTGGTGTGGTACTGGTGTTTCACTGGTGTGTTACTGGTGTGGTACTGGTGTTTTCACTGGTGTGTTACTGGTGTGGTACTGGTGTTTCACTGGTGTGTTACTGGTGTGTTACTGGTGTGTTACCGGTCTGTCATCTCTCCCTTTTCACCTGCTTCTTTCCCTCTCTTCATCTCCTTATGTTGTTGTTTGTCCAACTCCCCCTCTATTTGTGCCTCCTTTTTGTTTCTCTCTCTCTCTCTCTCTCTCTCTCTCTCTCTCTCTCTCTCTCTCTCTCTCTCTCTCTCTCTCTCTCTTCTCTCTCTCTCTCTCTCTCTCTCTCTCTCTCTCTCGGGTGCAGCGCCGGCTCGCAGCTTTCATACCTCATTTACCATCTGCATCACAACACCCTGCTACATCCTGCAGAGCCACACACACATCGCTATAGGGACCGAGTCTATAGGTGCTGTTGTTGTTCTGGATGAGGGGGGGGGAGGGGAGAGAGAGACTTGGAGAGAGGGAGGGAATCCCACTGTGACCTTCATCGCTGTTTCCTGTCTGAGAGAATCAAGGAGAAAGCTCAGCCACGCAATTTATCTGCCTCTTGATTGGCCACACACACACACACACACACCCGGCTGTATTTATAGTGCACCGTGCCTCATCACTTTAATCGCAAATCCAAGAAATCTGCTGGAATGTGTCCTGGTTGCAGCTCAACACCGTTCTGATGCCAGAGAGGGGAGAAGAAGTAAGCAGGAAACACAGCAGACAGCACACACCAGCAAGCCGCCATTTTGTTTTCATCCAGCGGGCTTCAACCCACAGCAGCATGTGATCCTGCAGCTGGAGTGAGACATGAAGATCGCCCACAGTTGGTTTGAGTTTTGATGTTTTCGCACGACGGCAGCATCACATCAGCGTCAGCCTCACTGTGGCTGCAGCGGTGGGGAAATTTGCCTCTTGAATATTTCAGAGCACAGAGCTGATCAGTGCTCGCTGCTGCTGGGATCTCTGATCAGCTGACTCCAGAATACTCCTGAAGGCAGATCCAGACCGGAGTCAGATCGATTTTGTCAAGTTCTGAACAGCAAAAAAACACATGGAAATGATTTGAGCCACATTTAAATGTGGTTCGAAATGCGTTTCAAATTGGAATTCTGCAAAAGCGATGGTTTACAACTGTCCTGTAACACTCACAACGTGACACACATGATGTTGGTGTCAGATCCAGAGCCAGAATCAAAACGGAGAAGGAAAACAACAGCTGATGTTCTGCGGCGATGGAGGAATTCTGCAGGGTCCGTGTGGCGTGGAGGAAAGATGATCCATCTCCATTCTGCGTTGCAGCTTTTTGTTTTGGTTCCGTATTTGAAAAACCGGCCATCGGTTACCATATGTACGCACGCCTACATCGTTACCACGGCAACCAGTGCAGAGAGCTTCACGGAGCCTGAACGCACAAATCCGACCGGATCACTTGCAAATAACGGCGTGCGGTCTGACGGCGCCTGCAGTCCCGAACCAAGCCTCAGAGTCGATGCCGGGAGGATCTGCCTGAGAGCCAAACTCTCGACTTTCCTGGTTCTCCTGTCGCTCCTCCTCTTCACACCTCCTCCCACACAGGAGAACAACATCACACCTGCTGTCACGGTGACTCCTCCCACACAGGAGAACAACATCACACCTGCTGTCACGGTGACTCCTCCCACACAGGAGAACAACATCACACCTGCTGTCACGGTGACTCCTCCCACACAGGAGAACAACATCACACCTGCTGTCACGGTGACTCCTCCCACACAGGAGAACAACATCACACCTGCTGTCACGGTGACTCCTCCCACACAGGAGAACAACATCACACCTGCTGTCACGGTGACTCCTCCCACACAGGAGAACAACATCACACCTGCACCTGCACATTAAACACTTACCTCACTTTCTAAAAGACAGTCCTGGGTTGATAAATGAGCCGCTTTTACAGACTGGATCTCTAGATGTTGGAGATATTCATGATACTTTTCAAAGCATTAAAGAAATGAACGTTCAACCTTTTAAACACTTTTCCTTTCTATTCACACTTTCTATGAACTGGTTTGTAGGTGAATAAATAAAAAATAAATAAATAATCTTGAGCGGTAAATAAATCAGAAGTCTTGTTTCTCATTTTTCATCTTCCTTCACATCTCTTCAGCTGCACTTACGCTAATGTAATACGCTAACGGCTGCTAATTGAATTGCGCTATGTGGAGAGTCACTGTGTTAATTGGATATTCTGTTTTCTTTCTCTTATGTCGCTTTCTACTGCAGTATCATGTTCTGATGCAAAACACATTTCTGTACCAACATGATGTTGGGAATTCACCCAGTTCTAAACCGAAAGCAAGTCACACAATGCTGATTTAAAATACCACAAACCCTGACTTTCAATATTCATTCTAGTGCTGAGATGATTAGTCAGTGATCATCGATTAATCGTTTTAGTCATTTATCAAGTAAAAGTACCAAACATTTGCTGGTTGCAGCTTCACAGATGCAAAGGATTTTCAGCTTTTCTCTGTTTCATATCATTATGAAATCAATACTTTGGGGTTTTGGGCTGCTGTCAGACTGAGGAAGAAATCTGAAGAATCACTTTGGGCTCTGGAACTTGAGATGAGCGTTTGTCATTATTTTAGACATTTTATAGATTAAGATTAATCAAAAAAGAATCGGTAGATTCATTGCTGATGAACATTAGTTGCAGCCCTAATTCATTCACGCTACTTTACAGCCTAGCGTTTCTCAGCGGATCGGGTCTTTAACCCTCGGCCCGGTGTGTTTCAGTACTCGTCGGCCGGCTGCCTGCTGTCGCTGCACCACAGCGAGAAGCCGGAGCACGAGGAGGTGTGTGAGTTCCGGCCGTACACCTGTCCCTGTCCCGGGGCGACCTGCAAGTGGCACGGCTCCCTGGAGGCCGTCATTGCCCCACCTGATGCACGCACACAAGTCCATCACCACCCTGCAGGTCAGTCCATCACCTCACTGCAGGTCAGTCCATCACCTCACTGCAGGTCAGTCCATCACCTCACTGCAGGTCAGTCCATCACCTCACTGCAGGTCAGTCCATCACCTCACTGCAGGTCAGTCTCATCACCTCACTGCAGGTCAGTCAGTCAGTCCATCACCTCACTGCAGGTCAGTCAGTCCATCACCTCACTGCAGGTCAGTCAGATCATCACCTCACTGCAGGTCAGTCAGTCCATCACCTCACTGCAGTCAGTCCATCACCTCACTGCAGGTCAGTCAGTCAGTTCATCACCTCACTGCAGGTCAGTCCATCACCTCACTGCAGGTCAGTCAGTCAGTCCATCACCTCACTGCAGGTCAGTCCATCACCTCACTGCAGGTCAGTCAGTCACCACTGCAGGTCAGTCATCACCTCACTGCAGGTCAGTCCATCACCTCACTGCAGGTCAGTCAGTCCATCACCTCACTGCAGGTCAGTCCATCACCTCACTGCGAGGTCAGTCCATCACCTCACTGCAGGTCAGTCACAGTCAGTCCATCACCTCACTGCAGGTCAGTCAGTCCATCACCTCACTGCAGGTCAGTCCATCACCTCACTGCAGGTCAGTCCATCACCTCACTGCAGGTCAGTCCATCACCTCACTGCAGGTCAGTCCATCACCTCACTGCAGGTCAGTCAGTCACCTCACTGCAGGTCAGTCAGTCCATCACCTCACTGCAGGTCAGTCCATCACCTCACTGCAGGTCAGTCCATCACCTCACTGCAGGTCAGTCCATCACCTCACTGCAGGTCAGTCAGTCAGTCCATCACCTCACTGCAGGTCAGTCCATCACCTCACTGCAGGTCAGTCAGTCAGTCCATCACCTCACTGCAGGTCAGTCAGTCAGTCCATCACCTCACTGCAGGTCAGTCCATCACCTCACTGCAGGTCAGTCAGTCCATCACCTCACTGCAGGTCAGTCCATCACCTCACTGCAGGTCAGTCCATCACCTCACTGCAGGTCAGTCCATCACCTCACTGCAGGTCAGTCCATCACCTCACTGCAGGTCAGTCAGTCCATCACCTCACTGCAGGTCAGTCAGTCCATCACCTCACTGCAGGTCAGTCCATCACCTCACTGCAGGTCAGTCAGTCCATCACCTCACTGCAGGTCAGTCCATCACCTCACTGCAGGTCAGTCAGTCCATCACCTCACTGCAGGTCAGTCCATCACCTCACTGCAGGTCAGTCAGTCCATCACCTCACTGCAGGTCAGTCCATCACCTCACTGCAGGTCAGTCCATCACCTCACTGCAGGTCAGTCCATCACCTCACTGCAGGTCAGTCAGTCACCTCACTGCAGGTCAGTCAGTCCATCACCTCACTGCAGGTCAGTCCATCACCTCACTGCAGGTCAGTCAGTCCATCACCTCACTGCAGGTCAGTCCATCACTCACTGCAGGTCAGTCAGTTAGTCACTGTCTCTTCCTCTTCCTCTCTGTCTATCTCCCTCTGTTTTTATTTATTCATTTAACTCATCTTTATTTGTCATCTCTCCCTTTTTCGCCTGCTTCTCTTTCCCCCTCTCTTCATCTCCTTATGTTGTTGTTTGTACAACTCTCCCTCTATTTGTGCTCTCTCTCTCTCTCTCTCTCTCTCTCTCTCTCTCTCTCTCTCTCTCTCTCTCTCTCTCTCTCTCTCTGCAGGGGAGGACATTGTCTTCCTGGCGACGGACATCAACCTGCCCGGCGCGGTGGACTGGGTGATGATGCAGTCGTGTTTCAGCCACCACTTCATGCTGGTTCTGGAGAAGCAGGAGAAGTACGAAGGCCACCAGCAGTTCTTCGCCGTCGTCCTGCTCATCGGCACCCGCAAGCAGGCCGAGAACTTCGCCTACCGCCTGGAGCTCAACGGCAACCGGCGCCGGCTGACCTGGGAGGCCACGCCGCGCTCCATCCACGACGGCGTGGCGGCGGCCATCATGAACAGCGACTGCCTGGTGTTCGACACGTCCATCGCTCACCTCTTCGCCGATAACGGCAACCTGGGCATCAACGTCACCATCTCCATGTGCTGAGGGAGGCGGCCGGTGTACGGTGTTACGGTACACACACATAACATGTAAGACGGACATCACACACACCACACATGCAGTCGTACAAAGCGACGCAACAGAGGAACAGTTGTATATCGAGGGCGTCGGTCGGTTCGCCTCGTCTCCCGGTGACCTGGGTCCAGACTCCTGAACCGAACTGAACTGTACTGAACTGTAACTGTCCTGCCATGTTGGCGAGCGGCCGAGCGCGCGGCTCGACCCGTGGAGCGACGGAAGTCATTCGTGCAGAAAAAAGTAGAAGACGATGGCTGTTTTTTTGAGCGGACGATTGCTTTTCTGTCTTGGTGCCGGAGTCAAGAGACGATTCATCAAACAGCTCAACAGCGGCAGAACGCTCGCCGCCGCTGTGTGATTTTGTGTGCGTTTGATATCATTTGGCTGAGGCCGGTTCGTTTCCTGCAGCGACGGGACAGAAAGCGTCGGCCTCCTGCGGCAGAGACGCTCGGCCGGACCGGAGGACCGGAGGCTCGTCCTCGTCTTTCTGTTTCGGTCCACGAGCGGAGAGAGTCGCCTCGGCCCGCGGCTTCGCGAGCCGATCCGGGATCAGAGAAGCGGCTCTCCTGGGTTTATTCCCCATGCAGAAATGATTCTGCTCACATCAGAGAAGAGCAGATCAACTCTTTATCCGGACCGCCTCCGACTCCACGCGCCACTCCGAGCTGCGCGGCGGTCCCAGAAGCTCCATGTTCATCAGGACCGGCTCTCCGTCGGCCTCACACTGTTCTGCCTTTCTGTAGAAGAAGTGCTTCCCCAGCTGCGCTTTGTGCTCATAATCCAAACTAGGCCAGGCGACCTGAACTTTGTTTCCATGTAGATCAGCTGCTCCAGATTTCAGACACTTGGTGTAACATATTGACTGTTTATGATCCCCAGCATTTAAAGTAAAAACTACTACCAACTTTTCTCCAGTACTTTCTCTATTCAACATTATCCTCCACGAATGATGCAGTAACAATAACAGTCAGTAACAAGTAACAAACATTGTAGCGCCCCCTTAGGCCAATCAGTGCAACTGTAAAAATGCCAGAATGGAGCAATGAGACGCATCATTCCCCAAAGTTTTATCAAAGCCCAATCCGTGGCGTCTGAGATATTATAACGGACGGACGGACCGGGCCGATCCACAGTCCGTCCCTGATTTCATCGCAGGGAACTCAGACTGAAAACACAGCAGGTGCAGCGGCTTTCCAAAGCTTGAGTCTCCGTCTGCCTGCCGGTCCCCAGGGACTTTACTGTTTAACAAAAAAAAAAAAAAAAAAAAAAAGGCGCTGGCAGTTTGCAGAAAGTAGAATAATAGAAACTCTGCCTTTACAGCTGCTTCCTCTCCTCTACTTTGTGCTGTTGGAGCGCTTTGGGGTGCGACTGGAAGGTTGCTGGTTCAAATCCCGGACCGGCCCTGGAACAGTGAATAAGTGACCAGCAGCGGACTGTTATGTTGTTTATGGGCGTAGCTGTGGTTCCTCATGTCAGAAACACCTGATTCTGATTCTGCCTCCACCACTCGTTATGAAATATCCTCTGGTTTGTAAATACAAGCTTATATCTCATATTTTGGAGGTTATTGTTTCGCTCTGCTCCACCTCTGTTGAAACAGGCTGTGCTGTGGAATCCGGTTAATCCCCAAACCTCCTTTAATCTCAGATAAAAGCAGTAAAATGGAGGACAATCCTCAGATGCCCCTCCTGCAGTCTGTTAGCCACCGACGCCTTACTTTTCTACCGCCGACCGCCGGCTCCTCCTGTGTGCCGGTCCGTTCTGCCGCAGGGAGCTTCAGGCCGTCTGCACCTCACCATTTATTTTGTAGTTTTTTCACTGAAAACTTGCCCAGGGAAACGAAACAACGACTCCAAAGTTGCTCTTTTTGCAGAACCTGCTATAAAAAATACTTTATGCTGTTTAAAAGCCACAGAGGCTTGATGGAGCGTCGTCTTCCCTGCGTGCAGTTCGACCCAAAACTGACAGGAGGTCGCTCGGCGCGGCCCTGTGGCATTGTGGGTAAGAACGATATCCCGACATTCCTCGTCTCTGAACCCGTGTAGCAGCAGCGCAGCCGCACTGACCAGGAAGAAACCAACTTCACCAGATACCTCTGACGACCCGCGGACACGTCTGTAACCTGAACCAGCGCCGCAGTCCGACCGCAAACCCTCAAACCCTCAAACCCTCAGACCCTCAGACCCTCAAACCTTGGCGGCGTTTCCTCTGCTTCCTCCAGCAGGAAAACGATCATTTAGCTTTATTTCCCTGTTGAGCTCCTGCACTAGAACCTGAACCGGGACCAGAGGGGGGCAGTTAGATCCAAAACTAACAAAGTGCGTTCACACTGCGAGATTAATGTGTTGCGCTACTCTGACAGATTGTGGGCGGGGCCAGAGGCTCTGTGGGCGGGGCCCGCTGCTCTGTGGGCGGGGCCAGAGGCTCTGGTCTGCAACTACAAAGTTTTGAAAAGGCACATAATGTATTTTTCGCTGCTTTCGTATTGTCTCATCATTTTACATCGTTTTGATGTGCTAACATAGCTGGCAAGCACTAATTATGTAGCGTTAATTGAAAATTAATATGAGAAAACTGTTTTTCAGGCTTCGTTTCTTCCTGCCGTCTCTCAAATCAAAGTTGTAGAGAACTGAAGCTTTGAACGGCTGGAATCAACCTTTGAACCGATCACATCAGTAGGGAAACAAGGAAGCGCTGAAATCTGATTGGCTGCTGACGATAAAAAGACGAGCTTGTTGTTTGTCTGAACATCAGCTGAGCTCGGCCGAGAATAAAATCTGCTGAATAAACCGGAGGAAACGCCGCCGTCTGTTCTGCTGTTCAGCTCTCACACTTTCTACACAATGTTTTGAAATATTGTAAATGATGCTGTAATGACAATATATTTTCTAAAAAAAAAACCTGCTAGATTTATTCCTTGTGCTAATTTTGAAATGTATTTGTGTTTGCGGTTGCCCAGTTGTACAGAGATTTTGGAGGTAATTTTCTAAGCTATTGTTGATTTGTGTTGTTAATATTCATATTCTGTGTGAGTCCGCCTGCCCAGACGCAGCTGAACCGCAGCTCAGCCAACATCTTTACTAAGCTGAGAGAAACAGAAAGATCTTTGTCAGGCATCAAGACCCTGAGACAGGCCGCTCACTTTGTTTTCAAGAATGGATTCATTAGTATTTTAATCTAAATTGACAAAACTAAGCAGAATAATAGAAAGCGGCTGAGTTCTGCTGTGGGACAGTGAACAGTTTTATTCTGTGCAGGACATCGATTTTGGAGAACAGTCGAACGGTTCGCTGTTGAAAATAACTCATTACCTTGGAAATTAAAGGACCTCTACTTCTACTTCAGTTAGTGTTTTCCTACATTACCCAGAATGCCTTTTGAGAATCTCCAGAGAAGGGCGTGAACTGTTGTGACGTGAGACGTGGCGTGACGTTATCCACGAAGAAGAAAAATACACCTCACTTCCTCTCAACATTTGAAAAACACAGATGAGATGAGATTCAGGTTCTGTTTATTTAAAGTGCGTCATCACAAGTCCCAACACACTTTACAGAAATAAAAAATCACATCGAACATGACAGAATGTCAGATAAGACCAACAAGAATGAAACAGTACCAAGGAAATAAAACGGCACATAAAGAAGTGAAATATTCCATGTTGAGTCTCCGCCTCTCTCCTGTCCGCCTGCACTCGCATCAGAGACATGATGTAGATGACTGACTGCAGTGCATGCTGGGAAATGAGACAGCAGGTTGGGAGGTTTCATCAAACACAAACTGGACTTCAGTTCAGTCCGAAGTTAAAAACACGAACAGCAGCAGAACCTGGTCTCTGTCTCTCCTGCTGTGATTTAACTTCCTGTAGCTGTTTGTTTATTAGCTTCAACATTACAGACAGCCAATAGGAGCAAGCTGAGGGGTCAGAGGTCATAATCATACAACAATATTCATATAATAACCCTGTGAGAGGAAACGCTGTTAACATGCAGGTTATTAACGAGGCGTTAATGATGTTAAGGAGTTAACTACGTGTTAATAAAGCTTTGATGTTGACATGGAAGATGAATTAAGATTGAAATCCTGTTGAGCAGGTTCACAAGGTGCAGCTGGAGGTGTAAATATTCTGTCTGTCTGTTTTCATGGATTATTATTTTGTTGTGTTTCTTTGTGGTTTCCAGATGTTTCCTGGGTGTTTGGGACAGATGTTGCTTCCTGGGTTGTTTTCTGTCTCTTCATGTTCCTGTTTGGCCTCTGTACCATGTGACACAGTTTAATAATAAAACATATTTATACACCACAAGGTCAAGGTTTCTTTTTACAAAAGTCATTTTAATCAACCAACAACCAAACATTTAACTTCTGCACAGTGTCACAAGGACAATAAAGCTCCTTTGATCTCTCTCTCTCTCTCTCTCTCTCTCTCTCTCTCTCTCTCTCTCTCTCTCTCTCTCTCTCTCTCTCTCTCTCTCTCTCTCTCTCTCTCTCTCTCTCTCTCTCTCTCTCTCTCTCTCTCTCTCTCTCTCTCTCTCTCTTCCCAGTAAATCTGTTTACTATAATCCAGATACCAACACCAGCACTGAAACTATACTTCTGTTTTATAAGATGAAACTGAATTGAGCTTTGTTTAATAATCTGATCATAATTTCTTGAGTCTTTACAGTTTGATCTCCACTCTGCTGCAGCAGCTGAGTCTCATGATGGAGGAACTGTCTGTCAAACTGTTAGCTAGCTAACTAGCCGGCAAACACACCGATGTTAATGTGAACATGCTAACGCTAGCTGCTACTAGATACGTTAGCTAGTGTGCTAATCAGATGTGTTAACAACAAGACAGTGATGTTAGCTGACCAGATACTATGGTTAGCTAGCTAACAAGCTGACATTATCTAAACACTAAATCAATCAGATGGATCAGTGATGAAATGATCAGTTCAGTCAGAAACAGACAGAAATTAACCGTCTGTTCAGTTCTGTTGAGACGACAGAAACACAGTCAGCTGTTCACAGAGCTGAGGACCTCCAAGATGGCCGCCAGAGGGGGGTGACATCAGCTGAGTCTCCTCTCCCGCAGTGTTCAGAAACTGACTCAGGATCAGCGCTTCGGTTCTCGCTCTCCGAGTCTCAAACCGACCGCAGCTTCAAACCTCATGAAGACAAAAACTGTTCCTGCCTCTCGACACGCAGGCGAGGAACGACTGAACGACAGATGGAGGTCAGAGGTCAGAGGTCAGAGGTGGAGAGAGAGAGAGAGGGAGCGCTTATATTTTGTGAGCTTTTTATTTAGAAAGTTACGAGTTGATCTCAGACCGGATAAGAGAGGAACCTGTCTCAGTGTAATAACACCTGATGATGTGAAGCAGCAGTTTCACTTTCAGTTACAACAACAGTCTTCATGATGTCATTCATGACATCAGCAGGTTGTTACATTTTGAAACATTTTCCAACATTAATCACATTAACAGTCACAGTTTGCTACAGGCGGTCTCTGTGCTTACTGGACCTGTCTGTCTCTCTCTCTCTCCTCCTGTCGCTGTCTCTCTCCCTGTCTCTCTCTCTTTCCCTCTCTCGGTTTCTGTCGCTCTCCCTCTCCCGGTATTTACTCCTTTCCCCGTCTCTCTCTCTGCTTCTGTTTCTGCTTCTGTCTCTCTCTCTTCTGTCATATTCCCGCTCTCTCTCTTTCTCCCTTGGTTTCTCCCTGTCTCTCTCTCTGTCTGTCTCTCTCTCCCTCTCCCTGTCTCTCTCTCTGTCTGTCTCTCTCTCCCTCTCCCTGTCTCTCTCTCTGTCCGTCTCTCTCCTCCTCTCCTCCTCCCTCGCTCGCTCTCCGTTCCGTGGCTCCGCCCCTCTCTGGTTGTGTCGGTCGTAGCCGGCGTCTTCCTTCTCCTGCTTGACTCTGACAGCAGGAGGAGGAGGAGGAGGAGGAGGAGGAAGAGGAGCGGCAGGCGAGGAAGAGGAGGAGCGGTGCGACCGGCCCCCCCTCTCCTTCACCTCCTTCAGGGCCTTCTTCTTCTCCTTCTTCTCTTTCTTCTTTTTCTTCTTCTCTTTCTTGTCTGCAACAGAAGGAAGGATCATGATGTTGTTAGTGAGACTGAAGGAAGCTTCTTGTCTCCTTCAGCTAGGACACATAGGAAGCTTCTTGTCTCCTTCAGCTAGGACACATAGGAAGCTTCTTGTCTCCTTCAGCTAGGACACATAGGAAGCTTCCTTTTAAGCTTCCTCATAACATCCGCTAAAGTTAACGGCAGAATTCCGGTTTGACGGAAACATTTTCAATTTGACTGTTTTATGTGGAAATTGTCAACAGTGAGTTTCATCATTTCTTTAAAGTGTCACATCCTGTCTGTCTGATGATGCAGCAGCTCTGAACTCAACCTGACAGTCCGTCTCCCGTTCTGAAAACATTCGGAAAAAAATATAAAATTCCACAATTTCTCCGAACTCGCCCGTGTTGAAACGGTAAAGAGGAACTTGACACTTTTCAGTCGGACAGTTCTAACGCTGCTCAACACTCAGACAGTTCACATGAGTGCAGTGCAGAGACTTCACTGCATATTCCTCCAGTTGGCTCCGTTGGACACGATGGAAAGATTTACAGTAATGAACCCTAAAGAAAGAACATGTTCAGCCTGTGGGAAACACTGACGCCCGTTGTCGGGGGTCCGACTCTTTTGAATTCTGCTTGGTTGAGTAACTTGTTGAGTCGGCCTAAAGACAGGTGTAAAAACACACATTTTGTATTTTGTATTTTCTGTCAAAAGCTCAAGTCTCCTACAGCTAGCATCAGCTAGCATCAGCTAGCATAAACATTTCCTGTGGTCCGGAAAGACAGGAAATATTCATAAGGACCAGGATATAATGTCAACATTCAACTGTTTTGGACTGAAATATAACATGAACAACAGTTAGCTGACTGTTCTGCAGCTCGGCTCGTCTCGGGACGTCCTGCAGGCCGCTGACTCTCAACCTTTTTCATATCAAGGACCCTAACGTAGTCCACATTAGAGCCACAGACCCCCGTTTGATGACATTTTGTCTCTCGGACCCAAATCTGAGAATATTTTTATTGTCAGATGATTCAGTCCAGAACTCCCTGACTGTGTTGCAGGTAGAGAGAGAACAGAGAAACTGATCAGAAGTCATTCTGCTGCTTTCTCTAACTGTGTTCACTTCTTGTAAATTAAATGATGCTGAAGTTTAATAATTCATCAGTTTGCTGGAGACCCCCTGGAACCCCCTCAGGGACCCCTGGTGGTCCCCGGACCCCACGTTGAGAACCGCTGCAGTAGAGTGCTTGTTAGTTAGAGTCCTGACCTTTCTTGTTCTTCTTGACGGGGACGAGGTACTGCTCCTCCTCCTCCTCCTCCTCTTCCTCGGAGGAGGAAGGCTGCGGCGGCCGGGGAGCGCAGCCCTCCTCCCTCAGCCGCTTGGTGACATCATCCAGATCCTCCGAGTCTTTAGGAGGACGGTAGTCTTTAACATGATCCACACGGATGGTCCGGCCTTTAATCTGACACAGAGGAGGACTCATGAATGAATGAATGAACAAACAAATGAGTAGATGAATGAATGAATGGATGAATGGATACAGGCTGAGCAGCAGTACTGTAATCTGCTTTAATTTCTCGCTGCCTCTCAGCTGCAGGTTTATTTGTAGAACAGTTTTATCTGACTGGAGAAACACTGACAGCTTCTGTATGTTCAGCTGCAGCAGCTGGCGGGAGGTTCATCATGTTTCCATGGAAACAGTCTCATGGCAACACGTTGTCCCGTCTCTGGTACCTTGATGCCGTTGAAGTTGTCCACGGCGAGGACGGTGCTCCTCTGGTCCTCGTAGCAGATGAAGCAGAAGCCTTTGGATTTGCCCGTCTTCTTGTCTCGCACCAGGTTGATGTTGACGATCTCTCCGTACCTAAGAAAGGAAAAGAAAAGAAAAGATAAGATAAGATAAGATAAGATAAGATAAGATAGCACTTTATTAATCCCCTTGGGGGCGTTCAGGATGTTGACCTGACAGGAGGAGCAGCTGGGATAAGGAGCGAAGCGGGAAAAACATTTCCTCCGATCACAGCTGTTATAGTTTGGGACGTTTCATTCGTTTTTTATTTGATATCGTTTTCAGTCTTTATTTCAATTTCAGTTTGGTTTTAGTACGTTTTCACTGTGGGTTTGGTAGTTTTAGTTAATTTGTCATTTTTTTTAGAAGTGTTTAGTTTAGTGTTATTTTTTATTTATTTATTTTTTACAAAGGTTTAGTTTAGTTTTTATTTAGTTTCAGTTTGTGGGACCACTTCAAAATTCCCTGCCCAAAATTCATATATATATATATATATATATATTTTTTTTTTTTTTTTTTTTACCCCCCAAAACAGCTTGTGCAGCATAACAAAGTGTTTTGTAGTCAAATGATTCCACTGTGGCTCCAACAGTCCAGTTCACCTTATTATCTCCTGTATTTTGCTCACTGATGTTTTTTCTAGATGGTTCCATCAGTTTCTGTCCAGCATCAATCTGTCAGCCGCCAGCCGTCAGCCACCAGCCGTCAGTCCTCCACAGAGCGCTGCAGGACCGCAGCGTCTCAGTGAGGACAGTAAGGGAGATAATGAGGTCTGTACTGGACTGTTGGACCCACAGTCAGAACACCTGGACTCTGCTGCAGGAGCTGCTCCGACAAATCTGATGGACGTTTTATGCATGTTTGGATGTGCTGACGTCAGCAGTCTGTCAGCAGGCAGGCGGAGCCGGCCCGCCGGCCCGCCGCCCCGCCGGCCCGCCGCCCCGCCGGCCCGCCGCCCCGCCGCCCCGCCGCCCCCGCCGCCCCGCCGCCCCGCCGGTGACAGGAAGCAAAGTGAGGTTCTTACTGGGAGAAGACACAGATGATGTCTCCTTCAGTCAGCTCGTACGGAAACCCTCCTGCAGACAGACACAGTTTTACAGTTAATATTAGAAGACCGAAACATCTGCAACGGAAAAACATTTCATTTCAAAACAACGAACACCCGTCTCACCCACGAACACCCAGGCGCTGTCGCTGTACTCGGAGTGCCAGGACACCGTCTCCTTGACGCCGAGGTCGGCCTCGCGCTCGTTCAGCTCGTTGATCAGCCTCACTTTGGTCAGCGGACTGAGAGAAGAGTTCGACTTGTTATGCAAGTTATTATGTTATTCAACTTGTTAAGGACAAATAGGCTTAGTTCATAAAAAAAACTTTTAATAACTAAAATGTCACAATAAATAGAAGATGTCAGGAGAGGAGTCATGGTTATATTTCTGCAAAACAATTGTTGAAGGAGAAGAGTAGAAGTCTAGGAGTTTGCACTTGGTTTTGCTGTTATTTATTATTAGTAACTGTTATTTACTGTTAAATTATAGTAGTTGACTTAGGTTTTATTTATTATATCAATTAGTGTTTTGCATATATAGTGTTTTGCATATATTTATAAACATAATTTAAACAGTTAAGAGTTAATATATTGTTCAATTTCTTTGCCTTTACAATACAAAAGGTGTTCTTTAATGTCGTTGTTTGCGCTTTATATTAAAAAATGTTTCGGTTCAGGCACCGGTACGTTTTAAAAGTAGCATTTTTAGCACCGGTACCGGAAAAAAATCTATTATCTAAATTATTATTATTATCTAAATCTGTTTTGTTCCTGTTTCATGTTGTTGTTTATTTATCGTTTGTCTTACGAAATGTATTTTCCGACAGAACAACACGTGAATGCAACACTGTTTAGCAGCCGGCTTTACGTCCCGGGTGTCCGACCTTCCCACCAGCACGTGAACGCCGCATGAGTCTCGGCAGGCTGTGTTGCTTTCACTGTCGCTTTAGTGCAGTAATGTTTCTAACGGGAACCGACAGTGTTCCACACCGGTAACGTTACATCTGGCTGTTAAAACACTGCGGAAGATTACAGAACACTGTGCGGAGCTGGGTGGTCAGATGTGACGTGTGAGGCTGTTCACTTCTAGTCCCTACAGTCTGCCTCTCAACACACACACACACACACACACACACGCAAACACACACACACACACACGAACACACACACACACAACCAACAATACAAGTTGTGGGAAGCTAAGTACTGGCCCCGGTACGTGTTGTTCTCTCTTGCATGGAGAAAACATCACACCAGACTCCTTTCTAAACTCTGGCATTTTCATGTTTCCTTACTTATCAGCACCCGTTCATTCCTGGTAAACCGTTGTGTCGGACATGTTCCGAGGTGTGATGAGCCACTCTTCAGTTCGGCATGCAGCAAATTCACCAAGCAGCGATTATTTCAATAAAATGTAAACGTTTATAATTGGTTCGCCTGTTATTCCTACGACCTTCTCCGCCTAAATAAACCGCGGAGCGCCGTAGCGAGCAGCGTGAACCGATGATACAGGCTGGGGTTTTGTTCATATACGAGCTACTCTGTGTATGCCGAATCGAAACGTTGCTCCTAAATATTCATAAAAGACCTTAAGTCATGTTAACGATGTGTGTGCGCTTGCCGATAAGCAAGGAAGCATTAAATTGGCTGATTTTTAAATGGAGTGAAGGGGCTCAGTATCAACATTTACAGTTAGCTGCTAGCTGCTAGCAGCAGCAGTTGAGTTAGCATTGCTCCTGCGCCCTGAAGAGGAACGAGGATACAAGCTGAAGATCCACACAACATGGATACTACTGAATACGAGAGAGAAGCTAAAATATTAAGTTTTATGTGAAGATTTGTACTTACTTCATGGTGAACTCATAAGGAAACTGATGCTACTAGAAGTTGACCCACTTCCGCATGGATCCCTGTCTCTGCTGCCGCCTGCTGGCTGGAGGTCTACCTGCAAGACAGGCTGCTTTGACTAAATGATAGTTAACATTCAGCAGAACAGCAGAAAGTACACGTATAGGAAAGTGGAGATTATTAAAATTTCAGTAGATTTATTTTAATAAAAAACTAATGTGGAAACTTGAAATTTCACTCAATTCTGTAACTAAGCTTTGTAACGCCCGCGCCAGTACAGCAGGGGGCGCTGCGAGGCTTCCAGCTTGTAAACAACAACAGTCTGTCAGTTACAGGCAGCCAACCTACAGCACACCACATTACATTTATTTAAGCGGCATCAGCTGGGATTTTAATGCTTTAACGTGGTTTCTTCTCAGTAGAAAGTGCTTTACATTGGTTATCATGGGTTACTTTAGTATGGATCCTTAGCAGTCCAGTTGTTTAGTTTGCTAACTGGTTAGCCAGAGGAACAGCTAGTCATCGTTAGCTGTAAAGTGTCAACATGAACTTGTCTTACAGATAGATGAAGTTAACAGTTTCACAGCTTTGCCTCTGCGACACCACGAGCCTTCAGCGGGTAAGTGAAGTAGTAACCAAGTCCAGACTACTAACGTTACTGAACCAGAGCCCCGATGCATGCCGATGTCTTTCCTGTGCAGATAGCTTGTCGCCAAACTCCATTTTAAATTCTGTTATATTAATGACTTCTTGCTTATTGTCAAACGCGCATACGTCTTAAAACAAATGAAAGACTTTCTATATCGTTCTGGTAAATTCGGCATACACCGGGTTCGCTAAGCAGCATTTGTTTTAATGAAATCTCAAGTTTTAGAATCGGTTCGCACTGCTCACTGCCGCCCTGTACGGTCTGTTTTGGTGAGAGATGGCTGTGGGAACAACAGCCAAACCAATAAGAAAGGTTGACATTTTATTGACATAACAACTGCTTGGTGGATTATATGTATACCGAATTTACCAGTGTAAGCTAAGGATTCAGAAAAGATCTAAAGTAATGTCCTCACACGTATGTACCTGCCGATAAGCAAGGATACTTTTAACTGATGGATTATTGAATGGAGTTTGGCGTGAGTGTTTCCATAGAGGGAACGGAACTATCTGCTGCAGCTAGTTTACTCACCAGTAACTCCCTTGTGGAAGTTGAGGAGAAAATTTTAAAGTAACTATAAATTTGTCGAGATAATTGATTGATTGATTGATTGATCGTGGCTGACGTCACCACCAGGGGGAGCTCTGTTTATTTGCAGTTAAGTAGAAGCTGTAATAAATTCTACTGATACAGGATTCATTCAAAGCTGCATGACAACTTTCTAATACCAGAGGTTCAGTCAGTGTTTACAATCTGAAGAAAATCCATTTCCTGAAGAAGTTGAACTGCAGTTGAATTGATTGATTGAATTGATTTGCTGTTTAATTAACCCAGCCCCCCCCCCCCCCCCCCCCCCCCCCCCCCGTCTCTCTCTCTCTCAGCAGGATGATTTCTCAGGTCTTCATCTTGTCCTCCAAGGGCGATCACCTCATCTATAAAGACTGTATCCTATCTGGATCTACACACTCACACACACACACACTCTCTCTCACACACACACACACACACACACCAGACTTATTCAACCTTCAAACAGTAACTGTCCATTATTTATCTTCATCTCTCAGTTCGTCTCTTAGATTTTTAACATTTATTGATATATCATTAAGGTGTATTAATGATTGTCTGTTAAGATGGAGAACTGACAGAGAAAATCAGACGACACCTAACTGTACCAAGATCAGTTTCTCTGCGACCAGCCAGGCGATCCCAGACTGGATCCAGTAGATCCAATCTGGGATCGACTGGCTGGATCTGGGAAGCGGCTGATGAAGCTTCCTGTTTGGCTGCTGTTGTACTTCCTGTTTGTTGTTGATCTGAACCTGATCTCCAGTCCGGGGAGAAGCCCGGAGCGACGCCGTCTCTGTTTTCTACGAGAAGGTGACAGCGCTGACCGGGGACCAGCCGCCTGTTGTCATGGTAACACTGTGTGTGTGTGTGTGTGTGTGTGTGTGTGTGTTAGTATGTTGTGATTTGATGATTTGATGTATTTCCTGTTGAAACAAGATGTTGTGGGCGGGGCTTAACGGAAGGAGGGATCAATCAAAAGTGTAAACCAATGGGAGATCAGTTAGGGAGAGACAGGCAGATTGATTGGATGGGCGGGGCGGAGGGGGCGGGACTGTTCACAAAGCTGTGATGTTTTATTGTTTGGAGTTTTTATTTCCTCCTCCTGGTGCAGTGTGATGTCATCATTAAAGACACTCTGTTTTACAGGAAGGAAAAGCAAAGGGATTTTGATATAGAAATAAAATAAACTGCATTGTTGTCAATTTTTTTTGGCAGAAATTGTCAAATAGACGTATGAAATGTGAAAGTCATTTTTAATTTCTCTGTGACTTTAAAGGGGCTTTAAGTTGAGTTTTATTGCCCTCTATTGGCGACCAGGAGGAACTGCAACAACATGGACAAAATATTAAAGTCCCATTTTCCCAAAGTAGTAATAATAGTAGTAGTGATAAAGTAGTAATAAAATATAAAGTGGTAAAGTATAGTAAAGTATGATATATGTTCACTTCACAAAATATATGAGTATAGTAAAGTATGATATATGTTCACTTCACAAAATATATGGTAGTATGTAAAGTAAAGTGATGAGATGTAAAGTAAAGTGATGAGGTGTAAAGTAAAGAGATGAGGTGTAAAGAGATGAGATGTAAAGAGATGAGATGTAAAGTAAAGAGATGAGGTGTAAAGAGATGAGATGTAAAGAGATGAGATGTAAAGAGATGAGGTGTAAAGAGATGAGATGTAAAGAGATGAGATGTAAAGTAAAGAGATGAGGTGTAAAGAGATGAGATGTAAAGAGATGAGGTGTAAAGTAAAGTGATGAGGTGTAAAGTAAAGAGATGAGGTGTAAAGAGATGAGATGTAAAGAGATGAGATGTAAAGTAAAGAGATGAGGTGTAAAGAGATGAGATGTAAAGAGATGAGATGTAAAGAGATGAGATGTAAAGAGATGAGGTGTAAAGAGATGAGATGTAAAGAGATGAGATGTAAAGTAAAGAGATGAGGTGTAAAGAGATGAGATGTAAAGAGATGAGATGTAAAGAGATGAGATGTAAAGAGATGAGGTGTAAAGAGATGAGATGTAAAGAGATGAGATGTAAAGTAAAGAGATGAGGTGTAAAGAGATGAGATGTAAAGTAAAGAGATGAGGTGTAAAGAGATGAGGTGTAAAGAGATGAGGTGTAAAGTAAAGAGATGAGGTGTAAAGAGATGAGGTGTAAAGTAAAGAGATGAGGTGTAAAGAGATGAGATGTAAAGTAAAGAGATGAGGTGTAAAGAGATGAGGTGTAAAGAGATGAGATGTAAAGTAAAGAGATGAGGTGTAAAGTAAAGAGATGTAAAGAGATGAGGTGTAAAGAGATGAGATGTAAAGTAAAGAGATGAGGTGTAAAGAGATGCGATGTAAAGAGATGAGATGTAAAGTAAAGAGATGAGGTGTAAAGAGATGCGATGTAAAGAGATGAGATGTAAAGTAAAGAGATGCGATGTAAAGAGATGAGATGTAAAGTAAAGAGATGAGGTGTAAAGAGATGCGATGTAAAGAGATGCGATGTAAAGAGATGAGATGTAAAGTAAAGAGATGAGATGTAAAGTAAAGAGATGAGGTGTAAAGAGATGCGATGTAAAGAGATGCGATGTAAAGAGATGAGATGTAAAGTAAAGTGATGAGATGTAAAGAGATGCGATGTAAAGAGATGAGATGTAAAGTAAAGAGATGAGATGTAAAGTAAAGAGATGAGGTGTAAAGAGATGAGGTGTAAAGAGATGCGATGTAAAGAGATGAGATGTAAAGTAAAGAGATGAGATGTAAAGAGATGAGGTGTAAAGAGATGAGGTGTAAAGAGATGCGATGTAAAGAGATGAGATGTAAAGTAAAGAGATGAGATGTAAAGTAAAGAGATGAGGTGTAAAGAGATGAGGTGTAAAGAGATGCGATGTAAAGAGATGAGATGTAAAGTAAAGAGATGAGATGTAAAGTAAAGAGATGAGGTGTAAAGTAAAGAGATGAGGTGTAAAGAGATGCGATGTAAAGAGATGAGATGTAAAGTAAAGAGATGAGGTGTAAAGTAAAGAGATGCGATGTAAAGAGATGCGATGTAAAGAGATGCGATGTAAAGAGATGAGATGTAAAGTAAAGTGATGAGATGTAAAGTAAAGAGATCTAAAGAGATGAGGTGTAAAGTAAAGAGATGAGATGTAAAGTAAAGTGATGAGATGTAAAGTAAAGAGATCTAAAGAGATGAGGTGTAAAGTAAAGAGATGAGATGTAAAGTAAAGAGATGAGGTGTAAAGTAAAGAGATGAGATGTAAAGAGATGAGATGTAAAGTAAAGAGATGAGATGAGGTGTAAAGTAAAGAGATGAGGTGTAAAGAGATGAGATGTAAAGTAAAGAGATGAGATGTAAAGTAAAGAGATGAGGTGTAAAGAGATGAGATGTAAAGTAAAGAGATGAGGTGTAAAGTAAAGAGATGAGGTGTAAAGTAAAGAGATGAGATGTAAAGAGATGAGATGTAAAGTAAAGAGATGAGGTGTAAAGTAAAGAGATGAGGTGTAAAGTAAAGAGATGAGGTGTAAAGTAAAGAGATGAGATGTAAAGTAAAGAGATGAGGTGTAAAGTAAAGAGATGAGGTGTAAAGTAAAGAGATGAGGTGTAAAGAGATGAGATGTTAAGTAAAGAGATGAGGTGTAAAGTAAAGAGATGAGGTGTAAAGTAAAGAGATGAGATGTAAAGAGATGAGATGTAAAGTAAAGAGATGAGGTGTAAAGTAAAGAGATGAGATGTAAAGTAAAGAGATGAGGTGTAAAGAGATGAGGTGTAAAGCAAAGAGATGAGGTGTAAAGAGATGAGGTGTAAAGCAAAGAGATGAGGTGTAAAGTAAAGAGATGAGGTGTAAAGTAAAGAGATGAGGTGTAAAGTAAAGAGATTAGGTGTAAAGAGATGAGATGTAAAGCAAAGAGATGAGATGTAAAGTAAAGAGATGAGGTGTAAAGAGATGAGATGTAAAGTAAAGAGATGAGGTGTAAAGTAAAGAGATGAGGTGTAAAGTAAAGAGATGTAATGTAAAGTATTAAAGTGTAAAGTAAAGAGATGAGGTGTAAAGTAAAGAGATGAGGTGTAAAGAGATGAGGTGTAAAGTAAAGAGATGAGGTGTAAAGAGATGAGGTGTAAAGAGATGAGGTGTAAAGAGATGAGGTGTAAAGTAAAGAGATGAGGTGTAAAGAGATGAGGTGTAAAGTAAAGAGATGAGGTGTAAAGTAAAGAGATGAGGTGTAAAGAGATGAGGTGTAAAGTAAAGAGATGAGGTGTAAAGAGATGAGGTGTAAAGTAAAGAGATGAGGTGTAAAGAGATGAGGTGTAAAGAGATGAGGTGTAAAGTAAAGAGATGAGGTGTAAAGTAAAGAGATGTAATGTAAAGTATTAAAGTGTAAAGTGTTTCTTCCTGCAGACTCATCAGGATCTGCACTTCGTCCACGTCAGGCAGGGCGGGCTCTACTGGGTCGCCACCGCCGCCGCTGACTCCTCCCCCTTCACCCTCATCGAGTTCCTCAACAGGTACGACGACCAATCAGGAGGGACGACTGATTACATCTGAGGACACTGATCAATACTCACATGTTTGGCCTTTAGCTGATGCTCTTATCCAAAGTGACTCATGATGATAATAAGCTGCATTATAAAGTTTTGTAATATTACTGTAGATTTTGTAAGATGGAATAGCAATTTATTAAAAACGGAGCTAAATAAAGAGAAACATTAAAACCATAAAACAAGGAATAACACAAGATTAAAAATTAAAGTTAGAAATGTGTGTTTTAAGAAATCTGAGCCCTGTGTGCGTGTGTGTGTGTGTGTGTGTGTGTGTGTTGTGTCCATGTCCTGCAGGCTCACAGCTCTGATTAAGGACTACTGTGGCAGTCTGTCAGAGAAGTCGGTGAGGATGAACTTCGCTCTGATCTACGAGCTTCTGGACGAGGCGGTGGTGAGTCTGTCCAGAGCTGAGGTCCTCCAAGATGGCCGCCGGGGGGAGGGGGAGGGGGAGGGGGGGCCCATAAGTCCTCAACAGTGTAATGTAGGCATGGGACGATATATCAAAACTCAATACATCACCATACAAAATGTGACAATAATCTCTCCTCCATTATATTATTGTCACTTAGTAATGACATTTTTAAATTGTTCTCTCTCTCTCTGTCTCTCTCTCTCTCTCTCTCTCTCTCTCTCTCTCTCTCCATCAGGACTATGGTTATATCCAGACCACCTCCTCTGACGTCTTGAAGAACTTCATCCAGACTGAAGCGGTTTCCTCCAGACCGTTCAGCCTGTTTGACCTCAGTAACGTCGGTCTGGTACGTTAAAGACGAGCTGCAGTAGAGGTCAGAGGTCACAGGCAGGCTGAGGCCGGTGAGGTGTCCTTCATAAGGCGCTGAACCCCCAGTGAGGTAGAAGACTGTGTTTGTACTATGAAGATAAACATGAAAAAATCCTATCTATCATGAAGAAAAGAAGACAGAACAGGCAGGGCTTCCTGAATGCTTTGTGGTGTTTTGTTCTTGACTTTCTGAAGATGTGCCGCTGTTCATTTCTGACATGTGGACACAGTTACTTCTATTAAAGTCTTTGTTTTTTTTGCGTGCAAGGAAGCCTTGCCTCTGTTTTTTCATGTTCTGCCATTTTTGGGCCGCTAATCTTTCCAAACTGTCTTTTGAGTAACGATCATAAAGCCAAGATGTGTTTCACAGCGTCAGGAAGCAGAACCTTGTTTGTCTGCAGGCTCCAGTGGCTGCGAAATCTTCAAATATTCACTAGCCACTTTCACTGCTTTACCAGCCAACCTGGCATTCAGATCAGAATCAGTCTCACAGTTTGGCTGCAGGTTTGTCT